>NC_140297.1:124041386-124231386 GCF_964211825.1 Aythya ferina
AATCCTTG
Organism: Aythya ferina; assembly: GCF_964211825.1. Lineage (NCBI taxonomy): Eukaryota > Metazoa > Chordata > Aves > Anseriformes > Anatidae > Aythya > Aythya ferina. The sequence goes on from NC_140297.1 coordinate 124,041,395, forward strand.
TTGTAGATCAGGTGTCACATAGCAGTTCCCAGAGCAAGCCTCTGCTCTTGGGATAGTATGGCTTGATCCCTGTTGTATTATCCTACCCTGGCAGCAGTTGGTCCAGCATGATGATACTCTTTTCCTCACTGTTCACAACATCAACCCAAGCTGCCTCATAAAAAGAAAAAAGAGTTACATCCTAACACATCTGTGTACCAGAGCAGTGTTAAGTTCAAAGTTACTGTGGTGGCCCTGAGTGTCTGATATTTCCATCCTTTTTGTTCTTTTCCAGCATTGTGCTTAGGGCTTGATTATGAATGCTCGCAGATCTAGTGATTTTCATCTCAACACACTGTCAGGATAAATCACTGGCAATGTCCTCTCACCAGGAGTTTGCAGTTCAAGGACTGCCTTTGGATCAGGCATTGCATGATTCAAATAAAAAATTCACATGCGAGTGTTTCATACTGTAGTGACAAGGTGCTATTGCTGCCTGCATTTATTGACCTTTTTTAGGAGTGTGAAGGACTTGCTGCCATAGATAGAAGTGTGAAATACCACAAACACTCCCAGAATTATGTTTTTGAGAACTTGTATATCTGAGCAACCCTGGGGTGCCACTTTTCTTTGTTCCTGATTAGTCTTGCAAGAGGGCCAGTCCTTTGCTGAGATCTCAGTCTGTGCCTGAACAATCTCACCGCAAACTGGCCCCAAAATCAAGGAATAACTCAGGCCAAAAGAAAGCTCTGCCAGATACCTGACTCAAGGCAGTTTCAATTAGGTCAAGTTGCTCATGATCTTTTCCAGCTAAGATTTTAACGCCTCCAAGGATAGCAATTCTACATCCCTTACCTCCCTAGGCCACCTGCTGAAATATATAAACACCTTCATGCTGAAAACAAAACAAAACAAAACAAAACAAAACAAACAAAAACAAACAAACAAAAAAAAACCTCTATCTAATAGGACTTATTCCAACCTTCATCAGTTCCCTCTTGTGTTATCACTGTGCACCTTGAAATAGAGTCTACCTACATCTTCTTTACACTCCCCTGAGGCAGCTGTAGATAGCAGTGAGGTCTCTCCAAAGCTTTCTCACCTTAACACTGAACAAACCCAATTCTCTTTACATCTCTTCATACATTATGTGCTCCAGCCCCCAAACAGTCTTGGGGGTCTTCACTGGACTCAGTCCAGCATGTCATCTCCATCTACATTTGAACATTAAGAACATAAAAACTCTGAAAAGCAGATAAGATTATTTCCTCTGATACCCTTTTAAAGTCTCTGAAGGATTTGGAAGAAGTTTGGAAGATCTACTGCAACAACTCCCTGTAGATTTTTTGCAGCAGTTAAATTGCATTTTGTTGACTGAAAGGGTGGGAAACAACAAGTGAAAACAGAGACCAAAAAGGCTTTTAGTTACAAAATGTGAAACACTGTCTAAGCATTGCAGACAAAACATAATTCAGACTAATATTTTTGTCCTGAAGTAGATAAAGGTAGGAAGAGGTAGACTAATTATTTCCTTTAGTATTTTTTTCACAATTTCACATACTAACAGTGGCGCTCTAACTACTGCTTGGGACATTATATTGATCCTATAATGGGATCTGACTGGTGGCAGCGCCTTGAAGATCATTAAAGAATTCTGCCATTTGTTAAAGAATTAAAACCAATGTTATTACTGAGAAAATAATGCATTTTAATTCTGCAGCTAGTATGTAATTCTTCCAAAAATGGTACTAATTAGTGCCTAATGGGATTTTTGTTTTATTTTTTTTCTTCCAGACAGATACTTGAGTAATAGGACCTTGAATGAGCAATTGAATAACCAAAAATCATTACTACTAGTGTGTACTGGGTCTGTGCTGATCACCTAACCTGCCAAAAAAGGAAAAATTCATTGAACTTGTTTAGCTATTTTTCTATTTCTGTTTGTTTGGTGCTTATGTTGAAGCAATAGTTCTTTACAATTCCTGGGAAATAAACACAGGTATTTTAATTTGACCTTTTCTAGCTGTTGAAAAAATGTTTCCACTAGCATAGCTCAAGTGGATTAAATGGAATAACTACAACGAGGAATTTTCCCTTTTGTTTTAAAAGTGAAAATTCTTTGGGGACTTGCTTCTTCCCTCTTCCTTTGATTAGGAAATCAGCAAAGGGCTATGCTTCGAATAGAGATACAGTAGGTGCTTGTTCTGGAAGTACTACTTCATAATTAATTTTCCTGAGGGCAAACAGCATTCATTGAAAGACAGAGATTCAAGTTACGTAAGCAAGGTGGGCTGCTTCTCCTACAGATATAAAGCCCTGTGTAAACAAGAACAAAGGCAACAAAGACAGATATATATCATTTTCATAACTTCTAACTGAACTTGTATAAACATAAGCATCATCATATTATTCATTTCCCTTGACATCACTTATTTGTTTTCTGATGTGCCCTATATGACTGCTTTTCTTCTTCCAGAGACGTGAATTGTCAGTAGTTTCCTTAGCTGCAGTTGCACTCCTAAGAAATACTGGAAAATCCCTCATTGCACAGAAAGTCATTATGTAATAAATAATGGGGGGATATAAGGAGGGGAGGGGTGGGGGTGTTATAGCATCAACTGGTGGCATAATCCCCAAGAGAAAACAGACTTTAGTTGAACAATCAGAAAACTGGCTTGCTTTATGGTGTTTACACTGCTGCTTGCTAATGGATCACCATAAAGGAAGCAAAAGGACTCTTACACTATTGAGTATGCTATCATGGGAGTCTTCTGAGTGTGCCTTTTTTATTTGCTGCAGTCAGGTTAATGAGCTCACCAGCCCACTTGATGTCGAGGACTTTGTAACAAAGCAATCTCTCATTAAATGCTGCCTGGCACCACTCTCTTGAAGCAAAGGGACATTCAGATTATTGAATGCCTTTGTATTCCTCATTCCTACCAGGCTATGGCGTCCAGCAGTGGCATCAGTCCCGCACACTTCCTGGCAGCCATCCAGTCATGCGCCTGCCCTCTTCAAACTGCATGGGCATTTGCCAATCTAAGCAGCACTAGTAGGCAAACAAGCATGGCACACGACTGCTTTGGCCAGTAGCCAGATGTGCAGCTGAACCATCTCCCTTCCCGCTACTGTATGGAGAAGCACATTCCTTTCCCATTCTCTCCTATTCCTTTGATTTACATGTCGAAGTTTTGTTGCAATACAAAGGAATGTGCATTTATCTGCATTCTCTTTCTGCTTCAACACCTTTTTTTTAGTCTCAGCAGTGCAGGTCATGAATTCATCTGTGGCTTTATTTAAATACCTCTTGGCTGACAGTTTCTTCAATGAAATGACCCCAGAGTGTTATCAGCTTGCTAGCAGGTGTGTCTTTTTATTCAGAATCTTGCAGGCAATGGTGCATCCTGGGTAAAGAGCAATCTAGGCATGATCCAGCTCTTCCCTACATTACTCATGAGATTTAATGGTTCACTGTCATGAAAGAGCTTACAAAGATTTCTATTTTTTTTTTTTTTTTAAAGTTGGCTTTCCACTGGGCTTTGTGCCCTGAGATATTTTGACACAAACAGACAAAATGATAAAGGCAGCATTTTTATGAAAGGCTTCATCTCATTCAAAAATATATACATTCTGCCTAAGACAGGAGATAGTTTTTAGTTGTATGATACTAATGAGATATTTAATAGCAATGTGGCTGCTCTGTGCATAGTTCCACTAGTAAACAGCCTTGCAAAACATCATGTTTGCTGCTGTCGCTGTGTGTGTCTTAGCACACACACACACATTTGGTTCATATTCAATAGGTCTCTGATGTTGAAGAAATCCTGAAAGTCTAGTTACTAGAGTGGTAAGAGAAAACCACATTGAATAAAGATAAATAAATTCCTTAAAGAAAAAAGTGTAGGAAAAGATTGCAGGCAACAGAAGCAATTCCTTTGTCCTTCCACAAGTTGTCATTCAGTGTTTTAGGACACTTTTCTTTACAGGGCTGCTGCTTTTTCTGTCCTGTCAATGATGGAGAGGTAAAATGTGGTGCCTAGAAGTATTTTCAGAGATCTTGAACCTTTCAGGGTGCAGAATACTCTGAGAATGATTCTCCAGGACACTCTTTCTCTCCCCCAAGCAAATATCAAGTTTGTTCACACCAACAAACCAGGTTAAACCTCAGCCAGGGTTCACCCCCACTATAAGTAATTTTTAACTCCTTCCAGCAGAAGATTGAGAAGAGGTCTTATGCACGTGATGATTGCCTGCTCAGAAACAAAAGTGATCGGACTCACATTTCCCCTCTTGGGAAATGGTTCAGAAAAAATAAAGTTCTTTGTTTGTCTGTCAGCTAAAAGACTTAACAGGACAATAAAGATGATTGGAAAAGATTTCTTCTTGACTGGCGCACGCTTCGTTGGGTTAGAAACTGGCTGGATAGCTGGGCCCAAAGAGTCGTGGTGAATGGAGCCAAGTCCAGTTGGAGGCCAGTCACTAGTGGCGTCCCCCAGGGCTCGGTGCTGGGGCCGGTCCTCTTTAATATCTTCATCGATGATCTGGACGAGGGCATCGAGTGCACCCTCAGTAAGTTCGCAGATGACACCAAGTTAGGTGCGTGTGTCGATCTGCTTGAGGGTAGGAAAGCTCTGCAGGAGGATCTGGATAGGCTGGACCGATGGGCTGAGGTCAACTGCATGAAGTTTAACAAGGCCAAGTGCCGGGTCCTGCACCTGGGGCGCAATAACCCCAAGCAGAGCTACAGGCTGGGAGAGGAATGGTTGGAAAGCTGCCAGGCAGAGAAGGACCTGGGAGTGATGGTGGACAGTCGGCTGAATATGAGCCAGCAGTGTGCTCAGGTGGCCAAGAAGGCCAACGGCATCCTGGCTTGTATTAGGAACAGCGTGACCAGCAGGGCTAGGGAGGTGATCGTCCCCCTGTACTCAGCTCTGGTGAGGCCGCACCTCGAGTACTGTGTTCAGTTTTGGGCCCCTCGCTACAAGAAGGACATCGAGGTGCTTGAGCGGGTGCAGAGAAGGGCGACGAAGCTGGTGAGGGGCCTGGAGAACAAGTCCTACGAGGAGCGGCTGAGGGAGCTGGGCTTGTTCAGCCTGGAGAAGAGGAGGCTCAGGGGTGACCTTATTGCTCTTTACAGATACCTTAAAGGAGGCTGTAGAGAGGTGGGGGTTGGCCTGTTCTCCCACGTGCCTGGTGACAGGACGAGGGGGAATGGGCTTAAGTTGAGCCAGGGGAGTTTTAGGTTAGATGTTAGGAAGAACTTCTTTACAGAAAGGGTTGTGAGGCATTGGAACAGGCTGCCCAGGGAAGTGGTGGAGTCACCATCCCTGGAAGTCTTCAAAAGACGCTTAGATGTAGAGCTTAGGGATATGGTTTAGTGGAGGGCTGTTAGCGTTAGGTTGGAGGTTGGACTCGATGACCTTGAGGTCTCTTCCAACCTAGAAAATTCTGTGATTCTGTGATTCTGTGATTCTGTGACTTGAGGTCAAATAGAGTTTTGCTGGGGCAGAATCCAAATGGTTTTGTTCCTGCATCCATTGAAATTAGCAAGTTCTTGTTGACTTAGTGAACAGGCCTGTGATTCACAAATTTGGCTAATCCACTCATATTTTCAATATGAGATTTTGAAAAGGTCACAGAATGCAGCATCAAGACTGTTGTCCCCAGAAGGGGCTTGAGAACATGAAAAGATAATAAAAACTATTGTCTAGCTTATCAGTATTCAATACATACTAGCTGTATTGATTAATAAGACAAGATGATGCTGGGTTTAGGAATGTGGGAAAGTCTTTTTTATTTTCAACTCTCTCTATTCTGTACTTAGTAAACAGGTGGTTTTTTAATAGGAAGAATACTAGCTTGATTCAGCACCAAAAATCTCAATTATGTGTGCTTTATTGTACAGTGGAAGATAAAAGTTTTAAAACCAGCAATTTTTAAAATTCATTATGGAATTTAATGAAAATGGCAGAAGGTGAGCATTATTAAAAAAATATTATACCATAGAAAAAATGAGCCAGCTGTAAGGGTTTTATATCCTTTCATATGCAAAGAATTTATACATTGACTTAAAAACAGAAATCAGTTTTTATATGCAGTACCAGTAAATAATTTAAACTTGTGTTGTTGTTTTTTTGTTGTTGTTGTTTGGTTGGTTTTGTTTTGTTTGTTTTTGGAGGGGGTAGCTATTATGTTTTTTGTCTGTTTGTTTTTCTTATGGCAATACTACTCCAGTAGTTCTTCTGGAAGTTGAATAAATATTTAAGAAGTTTCTGGGCAAAATTAAACTGTATCTTCTAAATGTTAGTTTCCTGTGGGGGGAAAAAAAAAAAAATCAGCAGTTTTTGTGAAGTTTCATTTATTTTGTCTGGTTTGTTTGCTTACCACTCAACCAATGTGTCAAATACTATTTGTCCCACTCTGCAGAGAAGACAGATTGGATTTATCTCATTCTGCCATATTCCTTCCTTTTCTCCCCTCCCAAGTCAGAGCATCAGAATTGACCATTCAGAGACTAAGTATTAACCATAGCAGAAATATTTCAGTAAATAATTTTGTATCATGTGCACTCAGAACCTCAGAAGACATTTAAGAATCATCTCACTGATCTTCTCTGGGACAGACTCAAAATGTTACACACAGGATCATTTATAGATCAGATTCTGCAGAGAACATAATTTCAAATCCCATATACCAATAATTTTACATACATTTTGCAATTCCTTCCCATTTTCATTGCTAAGGGAAGGATGCAAACTTTGAGGCCAACATGAGCTGTCACAGTCCTGTCTTAGTCGCTCATATGGTGCAGGCCATAGCACTTCACCTTGCAATACTCCCTGCACTATCAGTACTGCAGTAGGCAGAGAAAGCCTTCTGGTCTCCTCTCCCATGCCTTCAAGGAACAGTGTGGTTTCTATTCCTAGCTCCATTACCTTTTCTGAAAAACAAGTACTTTCTTCTTTCCTGTTGCCAGGCAGTTTCAGCTCCCTATTGAAATCAGTAAGGATGGGGACTATTTCGGCTTGATTCCGTGTGATGCTGAGCACAGGCTTGTGCCTGGAAGGGGAATGCTGGTGCACCGAGGGAGGCTCGTGTACTGTGTGAGACCCTTCCCTTCCCTTCCCTTCCCTTCCCTTCCCTTCCCTTCCCTTCCCTTCCCTTCCCTTCCCTTCCCTTCCCTTCCCTTCCCTTCCCTTCCCTTCCCTTCCCTTCCCTTCCCTTCCCTTCCCTTCCCTTCCCTTCCCTTCCCTTCCCTTCCCTTCCCTTCCCTTCCCTTTCCTTCCCTTCCCTTCCCTTCCCTTCCCCTCTGGGAATGCATCCCAGTGACAGCAAGGCCTTTGAAAACAAAGGAATTGTAAGCAATGTGAACTCAATGTGATGGCTGCCTATGGAAAACATCTGCAGAGGACATGCTTTTCGTCACCCAGACCAATTGGTATTTCTTATGTTTGCAAGTGCTTTTTCCCCTCTTTTTTTCTGAAAGAACTGACATGGCCTCCAAAATGTAATAAAATTTGCAGAATGCACATTGTTATCTGCATCATTCCAAGACTTTCTGTGTTTTGCAGGTTTTTAATGCTCCTATTTCCAGAAAGAAGTACTGTCAAGTGAGAGGTTATTTACAGAGTAGGCAGATTATGTTTTTATTTCATCAGCTATCTTAGAGGATTAATTAAGAAGTAGAGTGGGGAAATCAGAACCAAAGAAAAAATAGGAGGCATGCGTATTAACAGCTCTTTTGTTTGCTTCTCTAATTGATTCCTTCAAATACCTTGTCTCCACTATTAACAACCAGCAAGAACCCTTGTGTAACTGTGACTCAGGTGAGCAGTGTGTTCAATTCCAGTGGGCACCAGGGAGCCTGGTACATGGGGCTTTCTGCAGCTCGGAGTGATACTGAGCTCAGCAAATATCCCAGCTCAGCACAATGACAGGAGCATACATCTCATCTAGCAGCGCCAACCCTTTCTGCTCCCTCCATCCCTTAAGATGGAGCTACAGAAGTGATGAGTGATGAATTAAATACCCATCCCAGGACGATCCTGAATGTGGCCATGTATACCATTCAAAATTTTTGGTTATTTGGGGTCAACCTCTGAATACTAGGAGGAAGAATTCACAATGCAATATTAGTAGGGTGAAAAAAAAAAAAAAAAAAAAAGGCAAACAGCCTGTCTCGTCTGCTGACAATCAGGAGATTGGCTGGCTAAATTCCCTAAAAGCAGCCTTCAATTTTTTATCTAGCTATTTATAGAAAACTGCAGAAACAGCTGAGCTGAGCGAAGTGATGTCACTTTTGCTGGTAGGACGGCTCGTTCCGTGGCGTACGCCCGGGTGGTGGAGGAGCTCGCTGGAGGCCGAGGCTGCAGCCCTGCAGTGCACGGGGGCCGTAAAACATGGGCATTTTTCAGCTCCGCTGATCAATACAGCATTGATGGCTCTCGGCCGACCTTCAACCTCTCCGGAATAGCAATGGGCCGCTGCTGCATCTTGCAGTCCGCCAGGGCTGCCGCGCGTTAGCTACCAATTTTACAATCGATCAAAAGTCATCTTTGTCAATAGAGCTTGAGGTTTCAAGCCATGGCAAGCAATTTTTGAAAGGTCAGGGCCGGGTTTGTATTTACGTGACCTGTGCTTTCAGGCGGCAGCACGGTCCCTTCCAACCATTAAAAGTAGTAAGAAAATTTAAGATTTTTTTCCCCCCCTTCCATGTATTTTTAGTAAGCCTTTGGGCATTTTCACTGTCCCTAAAAGAATACGGTTGCGTGGCAACGTCCCCAGTTGCCATGGAGACTCCGTGTGTAAGCAGCTGCTGCAATCAGCATTAACTCCAGGCTCGCAGGTTTGTCATTCCAATGCATGGGGAGGGGGAGACAAATAGGACAGCGCATTGCCGTAAAAGGGAAGTCACCTAGATAATGTCACTCACAAACATATGTTCCACAATTATTCTTTCCACTGTTTTATTGCCGCAATTATAGCTAAACTAAGATTACAAAATTATATGGTTTTAATTTGCCTCCATCGACTATGTTTCACTTCCATTAAAATTAAGTCTAAACCCATTTAAGGAGCAAACTGTTGGCTTTGCAGGGGTTGGGGGATTTTGGTTTACCGGTGGGTATTTCAAGGACTAGGTAAAATAATACCAGGAATCTTAACATCTAGCCAAAATGAGGCACCGTCCCATGCCCTGAAATCTTACCTGCCTTTCTCTTTTGTGCTGCTTCAGACCCCATGGCATGGCCAGGGCCATCATCCTCCTCTCCTTCCCTCCAGATCCCTTTCCCTCCAAAACCAAGAAATTTGGATATTTTGTGTTCGGTCACCTGAAAGTTTGGCTCTCAGCTCAGCCCACGGGTGCTGTGGCAGCCTCCCTCGCATCTGCGTGTGATGGCTCTGTTTGGAGACCCCTGCAATAAACAGGCGCGATGGGGTTGACTTCAAAATGAAGTAACGCGGCATTAACCCTGAATTTCCTTACATCTGCAGTCTTCAGACAATCCTTTAATGTTACTCGAATGTATTTTATTATCTTTGTTTTAGAAGTTTTATTTAGCTCTGTTGCTGCCTGGCTGCTCCTGATCATATTAACAAAAACTAAAATGTGTCAGGAAGTAGATGGCAGGTGACAAGATGCTCCTCAAGAGTTGTTTTACAAAATCCTGCAGTTAGTGGTAGTAAGGGACTTTGGTCTGGATTTTGTCATGTATAGGTGGAAGCATTTAATCAATTTTAAATACACACATTTGCACAGCTGTGCTGATTCAGTTGTGTAAGCTAGAATCTATTCACGATTTAAAATATTAGGCCACAGAGTGACGTTGACTCCCTCAGAAACAGTTCCACATTATGGGAAAAAACTGTGTAAACAAGTATATAAACATAAACTTGTCATTTGGATCCATATGATTTATTTACAAACCCTTTCAAACAAACAGTTTTTGACCCTGTTAAATCCTTCTATTATATAAGGGCATTTATTACTAAGGATTTGCATAATTAAAATATACGTGCCCATTCACCAAAGTTTATACCCTATACTTACTCAGATCCAGCTCTCTTAGATATCATTTTAATTAAAAGATAAACATAGCACGCTGGCTCTTTCTGAAGGAATCTATTATCGATACCAAACCGCAGCTGAAAAGCTGCTTGCATTTTTCACTCCTGCAGAAATGGCTGAACACGTATCTTTGGAGATTTGCAGTGTAAAAAACATGCTCCTTAAAAGAGACCTAGCATGCCACCATTCAGATAGAGGCTTATTTCTATGGTCAAGTTACAGTCTATAAACCCCTGAAAATAGAGGTTTATAATGAAAATATGGATAGACCCTTCACTATGAAAATACTAGCAGGTGCTGTTATAATATACAAATCCAGATAGCATACAGTGACCTATTTTCAAAACCAGGCCAGGCAAAATGACATCGAGAAATTGAATTCCTTGCCCTTCCTTTAATAGTGTCTTGTCATGCAATCTTCAAATCAGGACGGGTGATCATTGCAAAACAATTCCTAACCTGAGGGACAACATGAATGTTCTCAGTGCTAATACCTCAGGCCCATCACACTGCTTACAATAATTGGCTTATTGCAGAGTGCAGGTATAAAACATTCAAATCAAAAATGTTGTTGGACAAGGAGTGGGTTCGTTGTTGTTGTTGTTTTTGTGTGTGTGTGTGTGGTTTTTTTTCCTCTTTTTAAAGATAAAGGCCAAAATAACCCTTAAAACTATACTCTGCCCTATTTTGTTGTGTCATCAGAAATAGCTGGCAACTGGAACAACAAACTGCACTTCTAAAAATATGCTAGTAGCAATGCAGGGATATTTAAAATAGATTACCATATGGATTAACTCAAATTCAATACTGGGTTTAACCCTTTGAGGACATTAGTCCTGTCTTCAAATAGCACAGCAATACAGCAGCAAAGGCAAACTTAGTATGTCTCAGTACCAAAAAATGCTTGTCTGGCAAAGCAAGGCTGGCAACTGCTGCTTCCATTTCTGGTAGGGACTCAATGGTTTCTGAATAAATGCAGGTAGATCAAATAATTTAAGAATTCTCTTACCACAGTGTTAGAAGTTTTTTAGCAAGGCGCATTTCAGAAGGCCTTTTCGTCTCATGTGATATTTAATGTAATTCTGAAAGTACATTCAGAAGCTATAGAATAAGGCCCTGAAAATGACAGTAAGAGAACTGTATAAGACTGCAACTATTTGTGCCTGTACAACATGTAACCATCAGAAATGAGTAAAATATTTGCAAGGTGACCCAGGACTCAAAACTGAAGGACATAGATGATGCTATTGAAAACAAGTATTGCTAAACTTAATACATTTTTTGAGCAGCAAATTATTAACCTACCAAAAATGTGTTGTGATTTTTTTTTTCTAAAATAATCCTCTTCTCCAAATTATATTACTTTTGCAGTAGGCATTCAAAATTTGCATTTTGTTGCATATAATCTGCAGAATCTGTTATTTTGTTGAATTTGTTGAGAATTTAGTATTTAAGTAAGGTGAGAAATCATGTGAAATTAACAGCTTACCTCCCAATAAAAGAATTCCCAATCCTAAAATGTTGGTTTGAAAAATTCTTCTTCCAACTTCAGTTTTTGCCAATTAGAAGACAGCTATTTCTGGTTTAAATAGCTATAATAAAGCATTTTTCAAAGTTTTATTTTTTAACAATGCACAATCGCTTCCACTTAATCAATCAACACATTTTCCCCACAGTAGCTGTATTTTTAATTACCACAAACTTAAACTAAAGTCCTGGTGTTTGTATTTATTTCTTTGTTTGTAAGTATGGTTTCCTCTAATATATTGACTTAATTTTTTTGAAGCATATCTCATTTTATGATATTAATCTGTTTTTTACTGGAGTCTAGGATGTGAGGTCAATGCTTTGACCAAAATACTCATATTAAAACTTCTGCAATAGTAGTAAAGCTTTGGGGGTTTTCTTTTAATCAAAATACACTTTCATATGTATAACTCAAACACTTATTCACATATTTTCAAATAATATATTTTAAAATAATAAAAAATAACATATATTAAAATATTTTTTGGGAAAAAAAATCCTTAACGACCACAAGACCTAAAACCACATTTCTTGGAAAGTTTGCTGCTCCTGATGGCAAAGATGACAGAGTGGTGTGGCCATAAGAAAAGCCTTTCTGAATTCGTCCTTGGGTTTGGCAGAAGGAAGTCCTGAGAAGCTGCTGACTGGGAAAGGTGTGCCCTCCTTGGGAGGTAGAAAGGAGAATGTGACAGAGCTAAGGGATGAAAGACAGGAAAAAAAAAAAAAAAAAAAAAAAAGTCCAATCAGAGGGAAAATACCCCTACAGAAATCAGAGGACTACATACAGCTATCTACCATCAGCTCCTACTGACATGTAATCTTGCAGACAGCCAAACATGGAGAAAGCTACTGCCTGAGCCAGTGGGCAGTTGTTTGCCTTTGCAAATGCAGGGATGAAAAACCTCCTCGTTTCTACAAGAGCATGTCTAACAACATTAATTTTTCCTGTTCCTGCATAGAGACATGCCAGGCAAAATCTCTTCTGGCACAAGTATTTTTCTGAGGTGAAAAGGCTATAAAAAGCACCAAGAAAAGCAGCATTTCAAAAGCCTGATGTGCATGGCAGCACCTAGATACTGATGACCTGTACAAAGACATGGGAAGAAAAGGTATTTGACAAGTATGGCATCCCCTAACACTGAGCCTGGCTCTTAGGATACTCTGTGAGCTGAGGTTACCTCTCAAGCCACTAGAAACAGGGGAGTGAATTGCCTGAAGTGTTAGCAGGTAGATACTGCATCTAGATGCTAACTAAGGCGGGGGGGGGGGGGGGGTAGCTGAGGGGAAGAGGGGGAGGGGATGGAGGGTGAATACAAATACAATTTAAAATAAATAAATAAATAAATAATAACTTAGTATCTTTCTGGCAAATAAACTTAATAGTTATCATTTGTTCCCTAGGCTTCAATTTAAATATATTTTATACTCAAGCTTGTATACTTTAAAAAAGGTTTCTGTTCTCTAATGAAGCTTTTGGTCCATTTGGAAGGGAGAAAGCTCATAGATGTTATGGATTTCATTCTAAGTAAGTTAATAAAATATCCTTTCTCCAATATCATTTTGGTATAATCAGACAACCTTGTATTGCTATTATCAGATGAACCTTCTCCAATACCGGGTTTTTATTACCTGTACATAAGGTTTCAGGAAAATATTTTGAGAGAGACAATGATTGTTTAAATAAATGTGAAACATAAAACATCTGAATGTTGTTCCATATAAAAGTCATTGGTATAAAAAATTGTAATTAAAATATATATATATATCTCCCATGGACAGAGCAAAAATAGCTTTATCGTTCTGACATTCTGAAGGCAGAATTCATATTTTCTGCTTTTAGAAATCAAATGAAAACCACATAAACATAAGTTTTTCTTCTGTTATAAACGTGTGAAGCTTTTTGCTTTGTGCAAAAATGTATATCTTATATATCTATGTGTGCGTATGCAAACACACACGCATCCACACATGCACACGCATACGCACACATACACGCACACACTGGAAAAACACTTTTGTCTCAAGGGCCATTTCTCCTCTTCAGAGATCAAAAGATGCTTACTTAATAAGGAAAGTATAGGAAACAGTTATAATATTTGAAACAACCAGTTCCATGTAAATATACTTGATAGCAACTAACAGCCATTATGAAATATATATATATTATAATTCAAGTAATAAACTGAATAAAACATCACTTTTTTTGATAATTCTCTTTTTCTGCACAAAAAAAAATAAGTGTGCAGCTGGTGCTGAAAAATCCAGCAAATCCTATGCTTATCGTGGCTGTTAGCAGATTAAATCATAAATACTCACACAAAGTGATTAAAAACTAACATTTAGTGTATTTTCTTCTCTTTCCTTTCTATGCAGTTTGCCTTTTTTAGTTTGCTTATTTGTTTGGTTTTTACTTTTTCATTTCTTTAATGCTTCTGTTGTATTTTTAGAATCTGCTCTCCATTATCAAAGATGCTACTGAGGGGAGACACTTTACAGAGCTTATTAGATTTAGAAAGTAGTCCAACATTGTTCTGAGCTAATAAAACAACAGAACAACTACAACAGCAACAATACTTAGGTTTCATGTGAAAATAGTTTTTAGTCTGTGCCCTAAGCAACACCAGTCAGTCATTCATTTAGTAATACAGATTGCATTTCAACATCACTATGTACTAAACAAAAGAAATATTAAGAAAGGTTACAAACCTCTTGTGAGGGCAGAAAAAAATCAGAGTTCCAGTTCAAGCTAATTTTTCAGTACTATCCTGTTGAAATGCTTACATGCGTTATCACAGCACCTTTGTAAATTGCTGTACAAATATCTCAAGCAAACACTAATCTGCTAGAGACAAATATTGTATGCATTTCTACTAATAGGCAAGTGAAAGACACAGATGCTGAGAAAAGTCAACACGAGAAGTGTCTCAGGTACTTATCCTCCCTCACAAAACTTATCTGAAACGCAATATCCTGTACCCATTTTAAAGACAAGTAGACTAAGGTGAAGTAGAGTTTGCTTTAACTGAGGGTGAGCAAGTTCTGGAAGCAGACTAAGAGAGCCTTTCCTTCTACCTCACTTAAGCAGCAGCTCATTCCAGGTAAGACTGGAAAATGAATACCCAACAGTGGCAAACCTATAGCTATGCCAAGCTGCTCTGGACTTTTCAATAATTTGGTTTTCAGCTGTTCTCACTGTTGCCCTCTGGAATGTAACAAATGAAATTTTGGCAAGCCCTAATGACCCAGGAACTGTCATTGTTCACATACAGTTTCCTTAGGAGGCAGCCCAGGCAAATGAAGTCAGATGAATGGTGAATGAAGGGTGATACTGACCCAAATGTATCCCTATTTTTGCACGTTTTTACAGGAGAAGCTTAATCAGATTGAAAGCTGCTTTTGTAGGCTTTCATAGGAAATGCCTTTTAACAAAAAGGGGAGGGGGATATTCACAGAGAGATGGCAAGAACAGAAAAAGGAGGTTTGAAAGACCCACCAGGAGAGGGAATTCAGCCCACTTATATTGAATCAGCTGTTATTTTTTTCACTCCTCCCCCTCCCCACAAGTATTGGGTTCCCAAAAAGAAAATGATATGAATCCATTTTCAGTACTGATTCCTTTTAATCCCACAGATCAAAAACATCCTACAGTTTCCAAATGCTTTTTCTTTCTAAACGTAAAACATCTCACAGGTAGATGTAAGGGGTAAGTCTTTCCAATCACAGATTTTAAACTCCATTGCTTGCAAAATATAATGAACTTTAAAAAATCATAAAGGGCCTAAATCCTGAAGACAATGTGGTGGGGGGGGGGGGGGGTTGTTTGTTTGTTTGTTTTTGTTTTTGTTTTCCCCATTAATACCTAAAGCAGCAAGATTGTGCACAGAGTAATCAATTGCCCAACAAGGCCCTAGGAACACAATCAAGAAAAAGGGCTACAGGAACATACAATATTTCACATTTAATAAACGGTCTTTTGAAATTACAGCCATATAGAGTAGCAACAGAGAGCAAGACCATAATGCTAAAGTAGGGATTACACACATCTGTCTGTCTGTCTGTGGGGTGGAATTTTAAGCAATCATTTTCATATAACCTGTCAATAATCAACATGCTTTGGCAGTTTCACAGTTTGCTTTAATTTAAATTCTTATTCCTTAAAAGCATAGTAAAGATTATTCTACTTTCAAGGGGGTGGAGGGTGGGGAGAAGGAGGCAACAATATGTCTTTGATAGACTAATCAGACTGAGTCCTAACAATACCTGTCTTGTGAAAGCTAAAGAATTATGATAAAATATTTTAAATACATCTTTACTGTCAAATACTATCTTATTTCAGTATTTATTTTGCTAACAGCATTATTTACTGCAAATTTAATAAAATAAAATTTGACTAGTTTCATTGCTGCATTTTAATCCAGTTTTAGCCATAAAATAGTGCAGAAACATGTAGTTACTTAATAAACAGAAAAACATCCAAAAGGCAAAATTTCTACGGCTTATTCCCTTTCTCCTCCAAATTAAGTATACAACTATAATTTTTTTCTAATTACAATAGTCAAAGGATTGTGTGCTCAGGCAAATCATATTGCAAGTGATGACTGCAAGAGAAAGCTGATTTTGGTCAAGTTCTTCCTACCACCTTCACCAATTTTTTGGTCAGATTCTTCATTCTCCTTCTCTCTCTTCCTTCTTTCATTCCAAAAAGAAGCAGACTATCTAATTCTTTTCTGTCAGTTCTTCTCTTTTTAATTCAAAAGTAGGCTCAGATTGCTCTCTCAACCAGTTCTCTGGGTGGATATGCACAATACTCTGGACACAATACGCTCATCTAAAAATTAGGAAGACGTTCCTACCTTTTGTACCACTCTCAGCAAAAATCTTACATTCTTAATCACAGCTTATATCCCCTTCTCATTTTTAACCCAGTGGCCCACTCATATTTCAGTTGAATTCAAAAAATAAAATGATTGTTTCACCATTATCGATCACAACAAATTATAATCATTAATGCTCAGCTTTGATTTCATTCTCATAAAGTACCTTATCAGTGGGCTGCAGCTGCTTTCCTGAATTCAGAGAAAATATCAATTATTAATTATAGTATCATATATCATCCATATATATGATCATTTATGTATATATCAGTTTGCGAAGATTACAGTAACATGCTAGTTCTTTGAGCCTTCAGGGAGGGAGAAAATGTGTATGGAAAGGGGGAAAAGTATGGATCTTATTTGATTACAATTCCATTTAGCATAGAAACTATGTTAAGATTGTTCTACTACCTTTATAAAATTAAGATCTTGTGTTTTGGTTGCCTTTTTTACTTTTCTTGCCAAACAACAAGTAACTTGAATGAGAATTGATTTTCAAACAACTTTTTCAAAAGAGAAAGGTTGTAGTTATGCTTTCCAGTATCCCACACATACACATTAGGTAGCTTTCTCCCCTGGAGTGACAGAAAAAAAAACATGCATTCCTTCTTGCTACAAATCTGTAAATCTGAAAAGAAGAGGTCACATGAATAGGAAAGCTCTTTATAGAATAAAAAGCATGGGGTGTTATTAAGTAGGACTGTAAGCCCTATTCTATTCATAGTAATTAAAGGATCAGATCAGGTTAATGTGAGGACCTAGGTCAATAAAGTACTGTAGGTTCACCCTTTTTAATCCTTCTCAATCCTATAGACTGGGTTTCTGACTGCTCTGTTTGACTCAGAACTATTATAGGTGACAAAGATGTGCAGAAAATCGTTAAGAAAAGGTGAGATTTATATCAATCCCACAATACATTTTTGAGCATAAGTGTCAGAAGGTCCTTGGAGTGAGGTAAATGGTAAACTTTAGGTTTGGCTGCTTCAGTGCTGTACCTTTTTCACTGCAGTAGCCATTAAAATAACAGTGTGGAAAAAGTTCAGAGAGTATTTTTAGTTTTAGTAAGTAAATTCACAGTGCTTTAAATATTTTAAGAACAGCACTCCTTCCTGCACGTCACCCAGCATGGCAGAGAAACCAAAGTAGTTTTTCTGGGTGAGGGAGGCAAAGGTGCTTTGGACCCACCCAATTGAGCTTCAAGAAAGTTGAGCTGAAGACATGAGGATTGCCCTGCTCTCTCTAGGTGTGTCTGCTGAAGAAGACATCTGGCCTATTGCAGCCAGATATCTGGTTTTGAAGCAGTCTGGAGGATTCCCAGCCCCACACCAGCATGTATCAATCATGATAGCTTGGCAAAAGATTTTTCCTACAAAACACCATGTGGACTTTGCAATGTACTTGAGATTAAGCTGATGGTTCAATCTGTAGGCCCAGTCCTGTGAAACAAGCATGCCCCAAAGTCCTCCTGCCCTTCTGGGCTCCTCTCTGCAAAATTGCAGTTCCTTATGTGTCCACAGTAAAATCCCTCCTGTCTTGAGGATGGGGTATCACTATCTCTTGCTCTTTCTGACCAACATTTTGATTTAAATTTCTGCTGTTGATCAATAAAAAGTGCTGTCAGTAGAGAATATATATAACTCATCACTTTTTTTCCTTTCCTCTGACCCTAGAAAGACCTCCTTGTCCAAGGTATGAAATCAGTGAGGAACTGTGCTTTACAAAACATGTGGCCTAACAAAGAGGAAGCTTCTGACATTATATTCCAAGTTATGCTTAGTGGAATAGTGAAAAGGAAGACTCCTCTAACAAAATGCAGATTTTCTTTTCCAGAATACTGTTCTACTTATATTTATCTCATATATATACTCAGATTTTTTTTTCCTTCTGCAAAATGATCAAACTGTCTATTTTACAGAAAAAATATAAAATGAATTTGAGATCTTACTTTATTTTACATTCCAAGAGAATTTGTGTATGTATAAAAATTAAAGACATACAGTGCTGCTTAGATAGAAGGACACTATAGAAAGATTTTACTCAACTCTCTACAAAGTTTACAGACCTTACCAAAAACAAACAAACAGACAAACAAACAAACAAATGAATTAAGTATTTTAAATCTATATCTATTCTAAATTATAAGATGCATATGTATACATTCACATACAGTATCCTATTTCCTATATATAATTTACTATAGATAGCTATAAAAAGGCTCAAAACAAATGGAAGTATCACTTTTTCTATTAATTTCCTTGAGCTTCTCTAGTAACTTCTGTGTAACTATTGATCTCTATTATCTTTTGAGGAAATATCTCCATGAAACTTAGAAGACTGGGAATTTAAATGACTTTCTGTGTGGTTCCAAAAATAATAGGTAAATTGAAACCACAGAATTTTAATAATTCATTTTTAATGATGTATTTTCTCTTCACGAGTGATAGAGTAGTTCAAGAGAAAGTTAAAGTTCTGTAGGAAAATATTTGACCTCTGTATTTTCTCCTTTTCTCATGACTCTGAACAGTTTTTTAAATATCTTTTTAAGACCAAAACAGACAAACAAACAAAAACTGAAAACAAGAGTTTGGTGGGGAAAAACTGATTCCTTTTAAGACTGAGGCAGAAAAGAGAGGAGGGACAATCCATTATGAAAACAGAGGTCATCCCAAGAAACAGAGAAAAATACAATAAAATAAAAAGAGAAAGCACCAAAGATGTTAGTAGTTGAATGATGTGAACTCTGGTAAACGCCAGCATGCAATATGGCAAAAATGAATCAATCAGTTCAGCTTAGTTCAGCCTCTGCAACTGGCCATCTGGCGCGAAATCAACCAAATGTAGCCCTGCATATTCATCTTCATTTTCACAAATACTCAAGAGAATGTCATTCTAGGGCAAAATAAAATTAAATCACCATAATTTTTAAGACATCTTTTCCTCTCATGTTCTCTGGAGATTAGCGTATTTATGTGAGAATACTCACTGCTATAGGGTTAGCAGGTAATTTCTAAGAGGGTACTCTCTTATATTTAAAATCATATTTCATTTCACATGTTTGGGATGCTTAAGCATGTATTTTGCTGTAAACACCACCAAGCAAAGCTTGCACAGGAAGTTACTGTGGATACATTGACAGATTTGTTCCTAAGGGTCAATAGAGAGGAACTCTACATTTACCTTCCAGAGTCATCACCACAATGCACCTGTGTGACCTGCTGATGGTGTGGGATGTGCTAGATGTACCTAAGGGGAAGTCCGGGCACTGAATCCTTAAAGCAGATAACAAAAAGGGACAGAAGATGCAAGGCCAAAACCAAATATCAGCTGTGATTAAGATTGTTACTGATTCGGTAGACTTTTTATTTATACAAATTAAAGTGATGAGCACAGGATAGCGTATGAATCAATATGAATAAGAGCAGGAGAGAGAAAATGAGTCTAGACAATGTACAGAGCATGCATGTGTCCTGTTAAACTTGGTATTTACACCACACACAATTCTTCATACAAACATTTGCCAGTCAGGATAAATGATTTTGTGCTTTATCTTTCAAGTGTTTGAATTAGTCTAACCATACTCCATCCAAAAGTCATATGCTAAAGTTTATTTGTTCAATTGGATACGGTGCTCCCCAGAGCTGGGTTAGTTGGTTTGCCTGAAGTTGGGTATAGAGAAAAGTCCACTTTGGTTTTAAGGTTGTTGCACTCAGTCTTTCTTACAGCCTTTAAAGTTTATTACATTTTCAAAGACTGAACAAAAGTTACAAGAAGTTTGGCTAACATCATTTTATGAGCATATTTTATGAAGCTGATATTTTCTTTGCTAAATATTATTCCCTCCACAAAAAAAAAAAAAAAAAAAAAAAAGTAAGACCAAAGGTGCTTCTGTTGATCCTGTCTGTTTGCTCTTGTCCTAGAACCATGCTGTTTCGTTTGATAAGGAATAAACAAATGCACAGCTTCATTTGAATAAATGTGTTAAGCAAAAGTTAAAGGAAGGTGCAAAAAAAGGCAGCAAATACAATTCCAAGCCTTTAGGACACTCTGGCTGAACATAGAAGCATGTTTCCACTCAGACATGGAACATGAAATAACTAAGGCCAGTTAATCTACTTCTATTTATCTGTCTTAAGGATTTAAACTAAAGCCCATCGACATAGTATCTGACATAAATCCTTCCTCATCTATTTACTCAAGGTATATACAAACCCATTAACTTTAAAAATACCTCCTGTAAAAGCTAAATATAATATACAGAATGAAATGTGCTTTTACTGACTGAATATTTCTTTTGAATGTTGAAAAACATTGTTTTATTTTCTTCTGTGGTTTTCAATTTGTTTTTCTTAACATGAGAAGGTCAGAATTACAATTATTCTTTTTCATTTCAAAACCTTTTTTATATTTAATCAATTAAAATAGATTTCAGATAGTGTGCAACAATAATTTTGTTGTATTTTCACAACTGTTTGAGATTTCATAACCACAAAACAAGTACTGGTTGAACAAAGTATATCGCATGCACAAAAAATAAAAGCCACGTACAAAAAAACCCACACACCTAAAAGACAAATTCTTGGCAAACATTAGACTTAATCTTTTCCAGTCCTCATTTCTATTCAGATATCACTATGCTCACAAAAATTGCTGCATTTCTACTTATGATTGTTTATTTTAGTATGTCACCAAAAAAGAAGTATTTACAAGAAATAAAGTAAGCTGTTACAAAATGTTTTATAGTTGTTCTTCCATTTTTACACATCATCATTTTGCTGTTTACATATTGGTATATTAGCAAGATGACAACTATGTTTTTATACTAAAAACAGCATTTATAAAGCATGCCACGTAGAATTCAGAATGCCTAATTCTAAGGCTGCTGTTGCCAACTATGTGACACCAAATCCATGTTTTATCTTCAGGCACAGAGAGGTTTGAAATAAATATTTTGCACTGTTAAGAGGAAAACTTTATGGAGAGCTCTTACACCAACAGTCCAGACTTATCTAACTGGCTACAGTAGTGTCTTCTGCAGCTACAAACTACAAGACCAGGCTTATGTGTGTCAGATTTGACCTTCTGCTAAGAATGACTTCCTTTATTAGCTTTTATTTGCTCATTCCTTCACAAGAAAACAATGACAACAACAAAGCTTGTTTATCTTGTGATTGCTATACCAAAGCTTAATGGTATATGTTAAATATGCACATTTTGTTCTAACACACTAGTTTTTATTTCCTAACAGAGATATCCTTGGGTCTAGGATTGTATGTTCTTCCTCCATGTTAATTTCAATATAGTCAAAACATCTATTTGTAGTTACATTTTTTGCACTTGTTTCTATTGCTTATAAGACAGTGCAATCATACATAATATATAGTATACAACCTGCTACAAAACTGAATGATAATGCTCTAAGAATACTAGAAACTCAGTTAGTCACATATTATAAAGCATGATAAAAACAGCTGTACAATAATTTTTACTCTAATGGTGCCAGTGTTTCAATATTTGGTAGACTTTTCCCCCTTACCAAACATGTTTTAACTTTCCCTGTCTGGGAGAAATTGTAAAACTGTTATTCACTCAACATGACAGTACTAGCTTTTTCATAAATATAACAATTTTAGCTTTATAATTTGCCATCCATGCAATATTAGTTATGATTTTAATTAATTACTTCATACACACTGGAAGAAAGTCTTTGAACATCTCAACTAAAGGAGCTCATTAAAAGAGAAAGTTTGCAAACCTAGCAGAGAAAATTTTAATTTGTATTTCATTAATATTTGGACTACAAGTACAACTTTTACCTGTAATATTCAACTGTTCAGTCTATTGAACACAAAGTTGTATCATATCACAAAATCACAGAATGGTTGAGGTAGGAAGGGACTCGTCTAACTCCCTCCTCATGCAGGGCCACCCAGAGCAGGCTGTCCAAGACCACGTACAGATGACTTTTGAAGATCTCCAAGGAGGAGACTCCACAGCCTCCCTGGGCAACCTGTGCCAGCGCTCCATCAATAGCACAGCAAAGCAATGCTTCCTGGTGTTTAGAGGGAGCCTCCTGTGTGCCAGTTTGTGCCCATTGTCTCTTGTCCTGGCACTGGGCCCCACTGAACAGAGCCTGGCTCCATTCTTTGCACCCACCTTTCAGATGTATAGACATTGGTGAGATCCCTTCAAAGCCTCGCCTTCTCAAGGCTGAACAAACCCAGCTCTCTTAGCCTTCCCTCATAGGAAAGGTGCTCTAGTCCCTTGATCATCCTGGTGGCCCTCCACTGGACTCTTTCCAGTATGTCCGTGGTTTCCAGTATGTCTATTTCATGTAGTTTTTAACTTGGGCTAAACACTCATCAACTTTACCATCCAGAATGAGCCACTGCTAAACACTGTAATGCAGTAAGTGATGGACAGCAATCAGCATGCCTGGGCCCAGGGCCTTCAATGTATTTTTGAAGCTGTGATATCATGTAAGCCTGTAGCATTTTTTGTTATTGTCAAAGACAACATCACTGGCCAGTATGATGTATTAGGTGCATACTACCTAAGTGATTTCCAAACAGACCTTTCCTAAAGGTTCTTCCTAAAAGACCCTTGGAACAAGGGTCTGTTTCTAGTGATTACCCTAGCTGAGATAACCATCCCCTGACCAAGTATTATCATTCTTATAAAGTGTTCCAAACAGGAATATAATCAGTACAGTACATTTACTGTTAGGTCTTTGCTAACAGTAGTAAAATGTTAATTTTACCATAGATTACCAAGAGACTTTCAAAAACACTTCAACATTCAAAATTGATCTTGTTACTTTGGTTATAATATTATTGAAGTTTAATTTGTTACTATTTCCTATGAGCCATATAATTTAGCAATTAAATGATAGTTAAAATAAGTAAAATCTTTAGTAATCATAACAAAATGTGACAAATATTTTAGGGTTCCATACAGTCTTTCTGCCCCAAGCAGCAGGTGCAAGAAAAATAAAGAAAGAAAGAAGGAAATCAAATCATCTAAAATAAAATATATCACTACAAAAATACTTGAGATGTTTCCATAAGGCCAACTATATTTGAAAATTAGACAGAACAACATAACTTTGTGCTGGCCACTACAAAAGTCTCGAGGATTCATTCCCATACTGGTTGGACCACTGTTATTGTGAAGTAAATACTCATACAAACAGAAACCCTTCAGATTTACATTAGTGTGTTAATGAAGTAAGACTTTGGCCCTGAGATTTAGCTCTTTCATTAGTAATTTATACTCTCATTAGGGATTTATAGAAATGGGAATCTAGGCTCAAATGCTAATTGAGAATTGTCAGTTGTAAATAAGTACTAACAAGATAAATTTGCTCCTGGTCACATTGAACAGAGATTTTAGCAAAACAGAACTCCTCCTTTAATATGAAAGAAATCTCAATCTGGTAGGATGCAAGTAACTCTGCTGCTCTAACACATGGACCTAACACAAACTGACCCATCACTCTCCTGCAAGCTCTCACAACCTGCACAGCATCCTCCAGCCTCCACCCTCCAGTCTCTGTCCTCTTCAGAGGGTAGATGTGACCAGGACTCCGTGTGAGATATTTAGTCCCTCTGAAGCCCCTTTGCACTCTTGAGCTGGGACTAGTAGGGACAGAGACCTGCAAGAATGCCCTGTAAGCATGTGGGAGGCTATGTGTGGTCACAGGGTGTGTTGTGCATGGTTGTGCAGCAGGAGGGCTCGCAGTTCAGCCAGCCTGCTGGTCACACCAACCTGAAGCCACAGAGAGGTCATTTCCCTCATCTACCTCAGCCAAACCTAACCATGACAGTCCTTCACGTATCAAATCCCACAGAGAAGAAGGCCAAAGGGGTCAGAAAGGAACCAGAGTATATTTGAGCAGGATTCTCATCTGTATGACCAGCAGACCAGACACACCCACACCCAGATAAGTCTTCCCATACTCTTGATATCTTTCACACAACAACATGATCCCCATCCACCCAGATCAAAGTGAACTCCACACAAGAGTCTAGCCATCACAGGAAACTGTAACCAATGCACAAATTTACAGTGGTTACATATTATTTCCTTTGAAAATGAATTCAACTTAATCTAGTGAATTGCTGTAGGAAGCTATTAAGAAGCAAAACAAAACACAACATTTTATGTATTTAAGAGAGAAAAAAAAAAAAAAAAAAAAAAAAAGAGAGAGAGAAATAAGGAGAAAATAAGATTTTCAAAGGGACATGTTTGGTAGCAAGAGATGGACAGGCTCTCTACCAATCACTACATGCCTACCACCCGTGCTTTCAGGTAACTTTCCTTAGTATCCACTGTCTTGGTGTAAAGACCCTGAGGCTCTCCTAGCATATCCCACTGTAAGCAAAGGACAAATTCTGGTTTCTATTGCACTGGGACATCACTTGTCAGATGATACATTACATCAGTGTGTGGTATAAATTTTCGTAAGTTTATCTTTTTCTATCTTTTTCCACAGGTTGATTGTCTCTTACCACCACCTTTTATGCATTTGCCATATCCTAATGCATCTTTTCTTCAATTCCCATCTTTTCCCTCGGAATAGTTTTCTATTATACTAGTGTGCTCCAGGGTCACAGCCTCAAGTACAAAGGAAAAAGAGGTGAAAAGAAACAGAAAACTGCACTATGACCCTTAATTGAGCATGATCCTCCAGGTGAAGTACTGCTCTGCCTTGGCACAGGCATAGATATACCAAGGCTTTTCTCAACCTGCCCCAACAAGAGAGTAAAATATTAGGCATTGTACGTCTCAGTTCAGCCAAAACCTAAAACAAAGAAGTAAGAAAGATAAAAAAGAGGGAGACACCAATACTCCTTACCTTAAATCTGATGAGTATTTATGACTCTCCTAGGTCAACTGGACACACTATTTCTCAGCTTCTCCTTGTTTCCTGAACTAGGGAGCCCTTAGGTTAATGGCCTCTAGACTTTACTGTGTCCCAGGGAAGAAAAGTTCATGGAGACAATAGCAATAGCCAGAGGCAGTGAATTAAAGTCTCACCTCCTCACCATACTTCTTGTGTGACTTTGAGTAAGCTACTTGGTCTGAGAATCTCAAAGGAATTCTGACACCCAAACTGATTGTAAGGAGAAACAGACACATATCCTACTGAAGTCACTTTCTTGACTCTCCTTGGTTTAACAAAATAATGTTCTCATTTTATTCTCTAAGAGGGGATTTTAGTGCAGTGACTATATATCTATATAGAGATAGATAGATAGACAGATAGATAGATAATCTTTTTTTTTTTTTTTTCCTTTTACTCAACTGGGGATGTATTTTTAAAAATGCATTTATCCTGAACAGAATTCAAGTCAGTAAGAATGAGGCAAGGAGAACATGTTTGGCCCTCTGTAGAGCTAATGAAATCCTGCCTATTGCATTGTAACCACCTTAGTATCAAAGTGTACATACCACTTCCCTTAGTTTACTCTTATTTTAATGCTAGTTTACTAACCTTATTTTTTTATTATTATTTTTATTACATCTCTAAATATTTATGCTATTTCAATCACTTTACTAATCTTTTTAATCTTCTTAGAGGGAAAAGTGTTCTGTCCACCCAGAACAGAGCTTACCATCTCTTTTCGCAAAGTGCCTAGCCTCTGGAGTCCCCCCTCCATGCATCCTGCCTCTCAGCCCAATGTTTTGTATAGCTGCAGTTCACCCCTTTCACACCTCAAGTCTCCCATCTAAAAAATAATAATCCTGGGAAACAGAAGGACAATATTTTTGAATCAATTGTTTTCAAACAGATTTTCTTCTACTTTTGTTCAGTTCCACATATATATATGTGTCTAGATATCATCTGATTTTAAAAAGCATCACTATGATAAAATAATGCAGTGCTGTCGTGCCCTTAAAATCATTTAAGTGTCCATTTCCAAGGAAAGGTCACATTCTGGAAGAGAAAAATGAACAATGGTCAGGAATAAAGTGACCATTTTACAATAATGCTAGTAATTTATATATTTATATATTTATTTATTGCAATTTTGAATGCCAGAAAAGAAGTTTCTACAAGATAACCAGTTTTTATTACCACCCTCAGGGCAAATTGAACAATTACAGAGAAAGATGCACTTGATATTGCTGTTATATCATATACATTTTTTATAATGTAAACTTAATATCTGTTCAGGATGGTTATTATTGACTTCAGCCTGAAGAAAGAGTAGCAAAGTTTTCATAGACTCAATCCAGATGTCACTCGTGACAGAATTCAAATCCTCATACTCAGAGTATGTCAAAGTATCAGAGGACGTGGTTTGGAAATGATGTGAGGAACAAATTTGTGTTTTGTGCTACTGAAATGATGCAAATAGAGAGGAAATGAAAAAGGCTAAGGGATGGACCACTTTGAAGAATCTTTCTGCCTTCAAGACAGCTTGTTTTTCTGAGATAAGTTCACAGAAGATCATACCTAGATAAGAATGCAAATTCTTTCTACATGTTTTCTATCAATTTGCATTACAGGGAATGGAAGAGAGAAAGCAATGTTAAGTTATATCCATTTGTACATCCATGAGTTATGTAAAAAATATTTCCAGAATATATAGATCTCAAAGACTTATTTGGCCCCTTGTCTGAAGTAGACCATTGACCTTTGAGAAATCAAAACATTTTCCATATGCCACTACAAAAAGAGACCAATCTAATAGCTCAATATCCAAGGGCTTCAGCCTTACAGCAATGACTTCATCATATCGTCCCTTCCCCTCTCCTTCCAGCAATAGCAGTTTATGCTATGCTACTCTGCTACCGTTGATTAATTCTCCATGGAGCAGGATATGCCAATTATTCATGTGCAGAGCTGGGGAAGTTTTTTTCAGCGCACAATCCAGATACTAAAAGTATTGTCTCATTTACGCTGGATTCAGTAAAACTCTCCAAATTATTTCAGTTGGGAGACAAATTTCTAGAACTGAGAAATTCCAGAAAAAGCACTACAAGAATAATAATCTGTTTAAATTCTAGCACCAATTCCAGTGGTACAGGCAACCCCCTATGTGACAGGAAACTCACGTACATTCTTCCCTCTCCTGCCTACCAGCACAGCATCCTCACCATAATGTTATCAAAATTTGGCAGGGAATCAAAGAAAGACCTACTCCTCAGTGATGTGGTTCCACTTGGCATAAATAACTAAACATTCAGTGTAACAGAAACTCCCTTCTCAGGTGAGCATCCTCAACTCCAGACTAGAGCTGTTCTCACCTGCTAGCCACAATTTCTCAACTGGCATTTCAGTATTCAATACAAAACAAGCCAAGCTCAAGCCTTTGTTTCAAAGTCCTGCCCCAGCTCACTAGAGTGGGCCTGAGCCTGTCACATGCGTTTTAAGGAACCATAAAATCAAGTTCTTATGTTCTTGCACTCAAGCTAGACCTAAAATCTAGACCTAAATAGCTCTGCAGTACTTTTGAATGAATACACACATGTAGTACTTGTGTACTTGGGAAATCATGGGCCGCATTTTAAGACTCTAGGATAAATGCAATAGCTGGATGTTATCTTAAATATAATAAAAAAAAATAACAAATGGAAAAAAAAATACATTGTCAACTGAATTTTCATGTTTAGGACTGTGTTAAATCCCACTTAAAAGGGGAAGAAAATTACAGCTCTCAGAAATATCTCTTTAGAGGATTCTCAGAAAAGGCGACAATGTTGCACCACTTCCTCTCAAGTCATGCTTTAAAAATCTCCCTGCTTCCATAAGAGGACCTCCTGGTGCAGCTCAATTTGAGCTCTCAGTGTGACACAGTGACTGAAAGGATCCCGAGGTCTATAAGCCAGGGAAACAGCAGAAAAAAAACAGAGACAGCAGAAACAGAGAAAGCATTAGTACTAGGCTTACAGTGTACAGTGTTAACCAAATGGTTTCTGGAACTCATCTTGGACTGTGGTATCTAAGTTGAAAGACAATACTAGAATGAAACTACTGCACAGAAGTAATCTTACTCTCCTGAGCTTATTCTGTGACTTGATAGAGGTTGTTTAATCTCTAGAGTCCATATAGAGACTTGCATGAACACTCAACTCCTACTGAATCTCTCACTGTCTATAAGATGTGCTCCATCCTGTAGGATGGATACAGGGATTTCAGGGTGAAATTCTACACTGTTATGTGAGGTTCCAAAGCCTGATCATGTACAAAAGTGTAATATTTGTATTCTACAAAGCACAGATTCTGGACTACAAGTGGCTCTGTCTATAATCATGTGTCAGACTGCATAGCAGAAGGGAACTGCAGTGAACACTGTTTGATCCCTGACACTTCCTCTCCTGCAGAGGCCGTTGGCAGGCATTCTGAGCTCAGGTCATATTTTCCATCCTAGATGGGGAGAAATGGGGGATGATTCTTCCTGAGAGATTTTCATCCCTGCACTGCTGGAAAGATTTTAAGCTAGTACTACTGCCCTGGGCTTGCTCACAAAAGCTGCCATTTCATAGTGTAGCCATTTCCTGAAACACCTTTCATTCAGAATCTCATTTCTTACCATATTTAAATACTGCTCACCTTCTTATGGTATTTCCCAAGATCTAACAGAAGCTAGAATATTCTCTTCTTCAACCTTAAACCCTGCATTTAACCAACATTAGCCAGTAGCCACACCTGCCATCACCACCATTTCTATAGCAATGCAGGTGAAGGGTGATTTAATTTGGTCAGTCAGTAATCACATCATAGAGTAACTATGTTGTCATATTAACTATCTTAAATCTTACTGAGCTACCATAGCTGGGTTAGCAATGTCCTCCTTTTGATTTAGTATGAGTACAACAAATTTAAAAATATTATTGCAAAATGCAGTAATTAGCGCTCACCTACACCATGCAACAAACTGGTACTTGGTTTATAAATATTAGTAGTGTAACACAAATGATAATCAAATCTTGCCTTAAAATAAAATAAGTATTTAAAAATACTGTGGGGACTATTAATTTGATTAGTTTCCATTTAAAGTCAGTATGACTTCATGTATGAAATAAAGCAAGTGCATTTACCCAAGGTATCATATGGGGATACATGGCTGTAGGACATTCAAAAATCAACCTTGTTAGTAGCAAGATGGAGCCTTCATTTCCTTTTCTGATCCTGTCTTTTTTAGTTTCTCCTTTTGAGAAACCATTTCCCATTTAAATGAATAAAATTATTAATACAATTTATTCCACCATGAGGTATAATAGGTACCTCAGGGAAAAGATAATTAGAAAAGAAACCTACCTCACAGAGTTTGTGGTCTACAATGGTTTCCTCTCATAAAAATATTAACTGCCTGTACACATTTTACAGCCTGATTCTGAGAGGTGTTGAGCACAGCTATTAATGCAATGACAAAGGTTTTTTAACTAAGGTAGAATGAGGTTTTAAAAAGTCCTACCATAGTTAGGCCAGACCTATTGCTTTAACTTACAGGGGTTTTTTTAATAAAATTAGGGTCTCACATAAGTAAGAATTGTCTTTTTTCTGACTATGTTCAAACATTTATCTATACAGTGATTTATAGACTGTTATTTATGATTACTCCTAAACTCAACTTTAACAAATTCTGTCTGAATACCAAAACCACAAAAATTTACAAAAAAAAAAAATAAAATAAAATAAATAGAGGCTTGGGAGAAAAAAAGATGCATATTTTTTATTACTGGCCATTTACACAGTATATGATGTATCTTTTACACTGACTGACTAGATAATATTATCATGTGAAGTAAGCTTTCAAGTTGGTTTCTAAAATTATTTATAGAACTAGGCAAAGGACCATAGAATCATAGAATAGCTTGGGTTGGAAGGGATCCTAAAGATCATGTAGATCCAATCCTCCTGCAATGGGCAGGGATACTACCCACTAGATCAGGTTGCCCAGGGCCTCATCCAACCTAGTCTTGTACACCTCCAGGGATGGGGCATCCACAACTTCTCTGGACACATTATCCCAAAAGAGAAACAAAGCCTTATTCTGGCAAATCTATATCTTGAGGCAGATGTAACTCCTCTACTGCACAGAGCTGTTATACATGACAGTTGTAGCCCTTTCCCTGTGTGCATCACAGGAGCAAACAGCTGGCTGACCAATGCTAATTCCAGTTAAACGTTCCCTAGTAGGGCAGCTGGAGTATAGACAGTAACATTGAGAGCTAGCTCTCCAGTTTTAAACACTCAGCACACAATTGCTATGCAAGTAATCTTTATCAGGAGCTCTTAAACCCTATGAGAGAGAGTCATCCAGTGCATTACTGCAGGTGGGATGCTCCTCTGGGCTTGGCAGACCTCAAGCACACAATGCCAGCAGCAAGCTTTTCACACTCTAAAACTAGGCTCAGGCCTCCTTTTACAGAGCTCCTCTCAGCCCTCCCAATAGTGTCCATGTATGTATATAGAAATATATACCACAGTTGAGGTCAAAAATGAAACCCTTCAGGTAGCCAAGTTCCTCTGTACTAAGTCACACAGCTCCTGTACTGAAGCCTGACCTTCCCTGGCACCCTTGGTACACCAGATACTAAAGTCTGGGGAAAGCATGGCTTGCAGCATGCTCTATTTCTTCACATTATTGAGGGGGTAGACCATGCAACCCCTCTTCCTACCAAGCTTTCCTCTTGCCAGACTATATACATGTGCAAAAGAGGGGGGGGGGGAATCTCTTCTCCGATGTGAACTTCAAAAGTAAACCTCCGAACAAAATACTTTTCCTGACAGCTAGTTCTTCTAACCTCCCTCTCTCATTCTCCAGTAGGATAAACCAGAGGCAATACTTGTTTACCCATGTAAACCATCATCTGACTAATTAACTTTTGTAGTTGTAAGATTCTAGAAAATTATGGAAGTGAAAGCGTGGGAAGGCAGAATAATTTGAAAGAAAATATTTATGTAGGTAAACTCAATGCGGTAGAGTGATATTTCAGATAGTAATGTTAGAACAGAGAAAAAAAAATAATTAGAAATAGGATATGGTCAAATATGTTAACATAGAGAGGGGTACTAAGGAATTGATACCCTACTTTTCAGCAAAGGGAGTAATGTCGGGACTTTATAGCAAGAATACAGGCAAAGGCCCACATTTTTCTTAAATGATTAGAGATTTTCAAAGTGATGACTTTTAAATGTAACATTGGTGTTTAGGGCATTTCACAATGAACTGGTTTGGAGCCTGAGTAATCTGAAAACAGAATTTAAAACTCATCCCAACCAATCACAGAAATTGTTAAAAAACGGCCATCCACTCTCTCATTTTCATACTTTTGTCCAAAGTCAGTCTATCAACCCAAAGGACAGAGGAAGCACAACAGGGATATAAACTCTGAAACTAGTATTTTTAGAGCAGAGTAGGTCTCTGGATTGATAAAATTAAGCTAGGTATTCTTGCAGAGACGAATGAACTGATATTGTACTTACAAACTATTTTAAATCACAGCAGATAATTAATTTTCTAATCTTTCATTTTCTGTTGTTGGCTTGGCTGCTTCTCTGAATTGGTTTCTGGGAATTCAGGCTGCTGTCCTAAGCAGCAGTCCCCAGCCTGCCTGTAACAGCAGAGTGGGTTATAAAGCATATACTTAGATCTGTTTACTTGAAAATCTAAATATTTTTGGCTGACTATTGTTTGGCATGAACATCTGACGGGCAGCCTTTAAAAGGCCTATAAAATTTGGAGGGTATTTACAAGGCTGAATATTACTAAAGAACACTGTTTCAAACTGCAATTAATCAGACTTCATTAAATTATATGCTCCCTAATAGTACTACATATCTTCCTTCAGATGTACCATCATCACTGTTACCTGGTGTCTCACACGTTTCAAGACACCCAGTAAAGGCATTAATGAACATGCAATAGATCACATTCTCTCTGTAGAACACACAACAAATAATTCTTAGTGCATATCATAAAATACTGATCTGTAAAAAGCATAAAACCAATGCAATTTTTATTCTACAAAGTACTAATTTCTAAAACATAGTTTATCCATTCATGTAAGTGACAGGAATCATCAACTCATAGAACTGTGTTCCAGATTTTAAAAACAAACTAACAAACAAAAACTAAATTTCAGTTTGAACAAAATTAAATCTCTAAAATCAACTTGTCTCACAAAATGTTAATGTTTTGACAGAAAAAAGCATTTACTTTTCATAAACATTTAAATCCTTTCCCATAACAAATCCCAGCAAGAACTACAGGTTAAGAAAGAAGCTCCACACTGGCTCTTTATATCAGAAACCTCAGATCATATACTATTATTAAAATTCATGCCAAAAGGGTAAGTGAATAATAAAATAAAAAAAATAAAATGAAAATTATAATTTAACCATTCATCTAGGATAGATAGATATGCTTTGTTTTTAATGTGGGGAAAGTATACAATAGAGTAGAATTCAGCATTTTCCATTTACATCTCATCATACCTTACTTTGCCACTAGAAGTTCTGAATACTCAGTTGTGAAGAAAATAAAATAGATGTGACCATTTAAATGTACTGAAATAAAATATCAATTAATTAAATGAATTTTGTGAATGCTTCATCTTCAAACTTTAATCTAATCTGAGAATCACCACAACACCACCATAAAAATTTGAGAAATCAAGACAGAATGCCATGAAAAAAAGATTTTTTTATTGGCTTAGTTTTAAACAGTGGTACTATCACAAGAAACAAGCAAGTTATGCAGACTGCTGCAAAGGAACTCTAATTAAGACAGAACACAGTAGAAAGACAAGTAAGATGTAGAATAGATAAACCTAACTGGAAAAAAAAATAATAAAAAACAACATAGTTTATTTCATTTTAGGATTTCCACATATAAAGATAGCTGTGCAAATAAAAAGCAAAACTGGCAAATGGAAAGCATAAGTCATAAATATTAGCAAAAAAAAAAATACAAAATATTTTTCTCAATTTACTTAATTTTCTTCTGTTATAACCACAAAGCTCCATGTCTCCCATTCTCGTACAGAAGCAGAAAATTCTGCCTATCTCACCATTATGAAAGTAAAGCACTCCAGTGTTTTGAGACTCCTGCTTCCAGTTCTACAATGCATCAAGGTAGAAGCTAGCAATGATCTAGAGTTTAGTATGTAGTCTAGTCTGAATCTCCATGAGTACTAATTTGTATTAAATCAAGAAAGCCTACAAGCAACACAGTATATTCTTGCTGATATTTTCTCCCTCAGTCTTTCCATAGACACACTTATATCAAGTTTTCGTGCAGAAATCTCACCTCTGTAAATTCTGATATACCTACACGCTGTCTCAGTGAACCACGGTAAGAGCAGAAAGAGAAGACAATGTTTGTAAGATTTTTTTTAAGAGTAGGCCTTTGAAGGTATTTTCTCACTGTAAATGCTTGAACAAAGTTGGTTGGTAACAGGCTTATGCAGTGACTCCCATTAAAAAAAAAAATAAATAAAGTATATCAAGCTACTAGCAAACTTCAGTTTTTCTTGTAGATCATCTAACACCATATCATACTCAGTTGAATAACACTATATAATATCTTTCTGTGGAGCAGGTGAGGAATACCTGCAATCTCAAAACCATTCTTGGAAAACTACTGATCAGGAGACAGAATGTCACTAATATGATCAAAGATACCTATCAAACACAGTATTTTCATGTACACACAACCACATCATGACCGCCTATAATTACAAATGATTTCAGCACCTTTTTGTGTTAGAGTAAGAGTTGCTGACAGCAAAGTCACACGATACTACTTTTAGCTCTGCAGGTGGGCAGTGTCAACTGACACCTATAAAAAGCACCATCATAAATTAAATTAATTATTGTTGATACCTCGTATGCACACAAACTTGTACAAAAAAAAAAAAAAAAAGTAAAAGAAAAAAAAAGGTATTTCCAGTTCTGCAGGAAGGTAGCACAAGACTAAACAGTTTGACATGCAATAGTAACACCCACTAAAATTAAGAACACCAACCAGACCCTGTTTCTTGAATTCATATCATTCCAGAGGACTGATATTTTCAGCTGACGTATTTAATGATTGATTTTTCTTACAGACTATTATTATTTGTAAATTTGAATAAAGGAAAAATAAACAAGCTTTTTTTTTTTCTCTGTGTTTACCTCCTTCTCAAGACAGAGTGAAAGTCTAACCATGTATTTTCGGTAGCATTATAAAAGAGGAGACTGCAGTGTAAAGCCCAGGGAGGAACTGATCCTTGCTGAGATGTGCATGCTTTGGCTGGGTTAAAAAAAGAAGCAAAAGCATTTGAAATACAGTTTGTGAAAACAGATGAAGAATGGATTAAATTTCTTTCACTCCTTTTTTCCCCTTGCATGCACAAGATCCCTACTTAACAGGGACCTCCTCATTAAACTCACTACTTAAATGTCTCTGTACCCAAAGTCAGTTGCAGTAAGAAGAACTTGCATTTTCCAATAAAACCTATGAACAGTGCTAAATATTTTTGCACGCCATCTACCGGTACTTTTTTTCCCCAAACCATGACATCTAGATTTACAATGCAGTTTTGTCGTGAAAGACGGAGTTAGTTTAGCAATTTCAGTCTTGCATCGAGTTCAGCTGCTTGCAGCCACGTTGGAGCAGTTCCTGCCTACAGCAAGCTGATCTTGGCTGTATAAATTATCAATTTTGATCCGTTTAAGCAACCAGTCATCAGGTGCATGAGCAAGAGCTTCCCTCTCATCCCCCCACTCCTGCCCGTGTGAGGAATTACTGCCTCCATCTCTGCACTCCTACCCAGGGCTCACCTGTCAACCTCACAAAGCACAGCCTCACTCCTGCTACATCAGCCACAAACTTTACTCTCACTAGCAACCTCTCCTCAGATTTCCACAGTCTTTTAGTGAGGATCTGTGATCAAACTCAGCCCCCTACACAAACAACACCCCACACACTGAATTATAGAGCTTCTTAAAGGCTTTTGAATACTGATTTGATCTCTCTCAGCTATAAGGCTTCATAATAATCCCAGGCCCTTTCCTTCTCTTCTTAATACTGCTAGCTCTCCCACTTCCATGAGCCAGTGTTTCATAAAGCCCCAGCTGCTGCAATCAAGATATCTGCAAGAGAAGCTCAAATCTTGTTTTTAAAGTAAATTTCCAGCCTTTGCAGATGAAAAGTCTGAAAAAAAAATAGGTTTCTAGGCTCAGAAACAGCCAAATTAGCCCTAACTGTCTTATTATTAAAAATAAAAAAAATAAAAAATAATAATAAAAAAAATCAAAACTTTGGAAAAAATTACTCATTAGTTTTGAATTCTTTAGATAGATAATACTAATTTTTGATGAATGCTTCATCATTCAGATTCTACCTTAAAAAAAAAAAAATTAAAAAGTTATCAAAACAGCTTTCAAGCTGACCAAGAGATTCAGCCCTTTATCCCCTGCCTCGCCTCCCAGCAGGCCCCCCAGCTCATCAGCTGCTGAGATTGCAGGTCCCAAACTCCAGGTCTGTAAGGAGCTGATGCCTTCCAGCAGGTAGGCAGGCTTCAGCCTGCTCTTAAAGAGACAGCTTATGGCAGGCCTCTGAGCTAATGCATTTATTAAAACACTTGACAAAATCTCCATGAAGGTCTAGCAGTGCCATGCAGAACTGGATGGAAAACTTCTAGTGTGAATAAGAGCGAAAGTACTCTGTCTGTATGCATCAGTTTTTGCTGTATTGCACAGTGCTCTGCCTGTGCCATGCTGTCATTTATTGAATATGCATCTACACCCAACCCAGTATGATATACCTCTGTCACAGTTTTAGCTTGTCTATACCTATCTTTGACAAAACCACCTTCAATCATGGTAACACTACCATTTCCAGAGAAATAAATATTTATCTTAGGAGATAAACCCACACACCCTTTTCCCCTGTATTTAGTTAGATACAACGTACTGTCTCAGGAATGAACATAACCTTTGTATTCAGTACCAAGGACCTGACTTACTAAAAGAAAAAACATGCTTATGTTTTTACATGTCAAAGTTGAATTTACAAAAACCACAATATGTGTATGCAAGGGCTTTTTGTTGTCAGTCCATAGTGACATATATATGCAAACAGCTGTGAAGGTGTAACTCCTCAGGTGTATATAAGGCATATTTGTACATCTGTACAAGGCTAAAATGATGTATGTATTCTTTTCCCTGCCAATTTTTCAGGAATTCATTTTATAAAACCTCGCTCTATCTATTTTGAATTGTAACCAAGCCTTCTCTGAAATCAGTTGGCTTGAAAACCTTTAACAAGTGGGGTGCATACAATTCGTATATGAGTAAAGCAGCCTTCACTGGATCAGAGATAATTTATGCCAAAAGCATCAGAATTCCCATAGATATCAAGAACTGTTACAGTACAATAAGTCATTTTTAACCCAGGATGCACTGTACAGACAAGGCAGTATTTTAGAAATCTTTCTACGTTAAAATGTCAATACAAATAAATATGGAGCTATTTTAAAACAACAAATGATATGTAAATACACAGAAAGAACATCTGCTTTCTGAGTACTTCACAGTAGTAAACGCAAGCTTCTTTTATCTTCTAAACCCATCCTCAGCTTTATACCAGCCCTTCTGCCTGGCACAAATCTTCCATTGACAAAGCACTGGGGTCCTCTCTCTAATGGTCTTCACCACCTTAACCCACACTGCTGCCTGTAATCGATACTCTCCGCTTCCCATCACTGCCAGCCTCACACGCCTGACTTATCCCCAGTGACTTGAGTTTTCCTCTCTGGGCTAAAGCTACAAACTCGTATGTGCAGAAATGTCACTGTTTTTAAAGCACTATGCAAAGATGGAGCATTATATTAAAGAGAGATGTGTGCACCCAAGTGCTATCTCATTCTTCCAATAGTCCCATTCACTTCTGTGGGCCAAATTTTGTCCTCTCCTTTGTCATGTAGAGCAGTATCTCAGTCCATGAATAGTCTCACTGATTTAAACAGAAGTTATTCATACAATCAGCCATTAGTAAGAATTGAAAGAGAAGCATACATTATACAGTAACATTTCTAATATGTCTTCTGATGGCACAGAACAACCAACTGGTGGTGATACCTTTGCAAAATCTAACCATTAATGTTATTTCTTTTTTGACAAATTAGAAAAATACTAATTTCTATGAATTACTTTAATTTTAAAGAATTTCACTCAAATAGTGATGCAACTAAAACTCAGAATATAATGGCCATGCATCTATTTTTACATTGCAAGATAACAGAAAGTTATCTAAAAGAATAAATGAATTCTCCAAAATTGTTTAACACTAACAATCCACCCATTCGCCAATAAATAAATAAATAAATAAAATAAAAATCTATGAAGAACATATACAAATAAATTAACACATAGCTCACCAAATCCACACACAAGTGAAAATAAAATTTAGCTGGTTAAAATGCATTTCTATGCATTTTATCAAATGTTTTAAGGTACTCATACATTGTCACCTTTTATTTTCAGTACACAGAAGAATAAAGCCACTGGGTGTTCTGAAGAGCAAGAAATGAAGGGTAAGGCCTCAAAACATAAAGGAGCTTAACATTTGAAATAGCCAATTTTGTTGGCTAATGCATGCTCTGTGTTGTGGACCAAACCAAAGTTAAAAAAATAAAAGAGCTCCTTTAAGCAAGCTCTGCTGAATGGAATGGATCTGCTAAAAAATAACATTGCAGGTGCCACAATATTATTGTGTATACACTGCTATTCTGCTTTTAATAGTCACTCGTTCCTTTGCAGAGCAACTTGTAAAAGAATTATTCATTCTCTCTGTGCATACATTTTGAGAATAATTCACTGTACTTTTCCAAATTATTTTCAAAGTGCATGCACAGGAAAGGATACAAAACTTTTCCCAGGCTACATTTGAAAGCTTGTCAGCACTCAGCACTAAGGCCTTTAATCCCAGGCTTTAAATAATTTAGGTAACACTTGATTACTCCATTGCTGGAACGTCAAGCTCTGCAAAATCTGAGTAACACAATATTTGAGGGGAAAAGAGAGAATACTCTTCTATAAGCACTTAAGTAAAATACATTTCCTGAGAACAAAACATGAACTGCAGCCTTGTGTTTGCAAGGCAAACTGTGGTAAAGCACCACTGAGGCTACTTCCCAAATAATACTGTATTCTTTTTTCCCCTAACAAAACCCGTTAGTTAGGAGTTCTGTAGTGCGCCGGTCACAGCTTACATGCTACAAAGTACAATATTCATAGGGCTTATGGAGCAGCTTTTCCTTAGGTTCATACTGTTCAGTGATACACCCTAACTAAAATGTGCATGACGACTTCAAACAAACAAAAAAGCCCACCCCCATGACACACAGACACACACAAAATTTAGTCAGCAAAAATAAATAAATAAATAAAGCAAGTTTTACCTTTCTGGTGGACTAAAATTTTCTTGAGAGAATAATTTCAATTTCTCGGGTAATCCACAGGGGATTCAATATTTGCTGTCTCTATGTATTTGTTACATAAATAAAAAAAAAATAAATAGTACAAATTGCTTTTTTTTCTCTTAGGCACATCTACAACTGTCCTGTTAACAATCTGAAATATTTAGATTTTTCAGTCATGTTCTCCACTCAAAAACAAACCAACAAAAAACAATTTTATCCAACAAGCTAAACTTATCTGGTACAAACTTATTCAGATAATTTTCCTGGAGGTAAGGGACATGGACACAGTAATGTGGGCTGTGTGACAATCTATGCATATTTCATTACATAGAAACACCAACTTACTTCAGAATAAATAAACATCCTAAAAAATTATTAGAAGGCAACAAAGAAAAAAAGAATTCCCCCCACTTTCCCTTGAGAATTAAATTATCACTTATGAGGTCCTTTAAGATCCCTTTTCACCACTGTCTTTGCATCCTTTTTTGCACAGAGGAATACAAAGTTTTTCTGTAAATCTCTCAGTTCCTTCTCACTCCAAAGCTCACCATTTAGCCCTGTGCAAAACGTAGTGCTAGAAAATCAGGAGCAACAACAACAAGCCCACGATTGCCCTCAGCAGAGTCAATAAATGGCACATTTGACTCTCTCTCATACCATTTTGAAACGAGTCCTCACACAACTACTGCCCTGACACCTCATCCATCAGCTCTTAAAGCACAAGAGCAGAGCCCCACAAGCAAACCTCTTCTCTCCTACGCCATCTCCAGAGTTGAGGCCCAGATGAGAAACAGCCTTATCTTCCAATACAACAAGGATGAACCTCTAAAATCAGACAACCTTGGCAATTTGACCTAAAGCCATCCTTACTTGCAAAACAAAGTCTCCATCATCTTCAGATCAAGAAGGGAAGAGAGTGAGAGGGAAAACAGGGGTGGGGGTAGGGGGAAAGTCCAGTCCTCTGTGACCTGATTGGAAACTTTGTTGTGGCAAAAAGAAAAAAAAAAAAAATCGCTTTGGCCAGTTGAGAAAGTGCCTATGGTTGCTCTTGTATTGGGAGGGTCTGTTCAGGGTTTCTCAATCTCCTTTTCTCTCTCTCTTCCCCCCTCTCTCTTTCTCCCCTTCTCTTGTTTCGAAAGGGGCCTCTGGTCAGCGCTGATTAATAAGTGTTTTTTGTTGTGAAGTGTTGAATAATAGAAGATGGCCGGTGACCCAGGAAAGACTAAACCTTGTGCTACTTTATTGTGGCAAGCTGAGAAAGGGGCTTTAGGACAGAGACCCCAAGCACTGACCCGCACACATCCTGCGGATTCCCTATTCATTCTCACAGCCTTACAGTCGCCCAGAGCTCCCATTGTTTGCCAAGCAACAATGGAGATTTTGCACAGAAAGTAAAGCTCTTTTCAGATTCCTCCCTGATGTTTTGCATTTGGGGAAACAACCATCCTTAACATTTTTTCCCTTATATGAATTTCATAAAAACTCCTAGGATTTGAGGTTTTCTCATCTCTCAAGACTTTCTATATAAACCTTAGAAAACAAATATTTTCTTTTAATAAATGCTTTCTTTTTTTAATTACACAACACATTTTTCCTGGGGAACTGCTTCCCCAGAGATTTTTTTGGGGGAGGAGGGAGATTTCTTTTATTTCTTAGTACATCACTATGCTTTAATGCACACAACATATCACTGAAGGTCCTAAAAATAACTGTTTTCAAGCATCCTCTCTCTTGAGTGGGAGCCAACTGGAGAGTGCTGTTCCTTTCCAAAAAAAAAAAAAAAATGCAGAAGATTGAAATCTCTTGGTTTATTTCTGTCCTGATTAGGCAAGCCTAGCTTTTATCTGCTCTCAGGCTGGCCCCTTCCCCACACTCCAAACAAAGAGTTCATCTGCAGCCACCAAGGAGGGCAAATGCCACTCTAAAGACATGCTCTGATTTACCTGTAGGGCCCAAACCACATTTCTCATTCTAACCTATGCATTTATTTGCACTCTAGCCATGTCGATAAATAACTTTTGCAGCTGTTGAGCCTTTGGGTAGGAACACAGCTAGATGGATCAGAGGCCTCAGAATTGAGGAGTTTTGTTTAATTGCCTTCCCCGGTCCGTTATGCATGTATTTCCATTCCTCTATGGCCTCCACTTACACATGTCACCATGCAGCTGGGAGGTTTGGGTATTTAGTTGTGCCTTGTGTTTGTAGTTTATGTGTCTTCTTGTGAATCTACTGGGCATTTATTTAAAAAAAAAAAAAAAAAAAAAGGAAGAACAGGAGGAGGTTGCAATCAATAGGACAAATTCCTGTTAAATTGCTAAGAATGGGATTTCTTCTCCCTCAGTTATTTGAATTTATAACTGACTGAGCATTTTTATCAGGCCCATTGCTCTCTCTCGAGGTCCACACCTGCGCAGGGAGGTCTGGAAATCTGGAGGTGAGGGAGGCTGTCAGAAACCCCCCCTGCAACCCAAGGGGCAACAACAGTCTTTATTAAGGATATCGGGCAGCAAAATTACCTTGGGGGGGGGGGAGGGGGAAGGAGGGGGAGGAGGCGTTGTAAAACACCCATTTGCAAAGGGCTTTCAGGCCGAAACTCTTTTATCGGCGGCGAGGGGAGGGGGAGGCAGGGCGGGGGCTGAGAACCCCCCAACTCTCCCCATTTGTCAGCGCCGCAGAGGAGGGGTGGGAGAGGCGCTGGGCTGGAGGGGTGGGCTGCTTGGTGGGGTGGGCTGCCCGGTGGTCCGGCCTTGCAAAGCGCTGCAGCCCCTCACGGCCGGGGGTTTGCTCCCGAAGAGGGGGACGGCCCCAAGTGCGATGAGCGCGGGGGCCTCAGCCGGAGCCCTGAGCATCCCCGGGAGGGGGGCACGGCGGCCCTCGGCCTTTCGCTTTCATGCCCACCAGATCCACTTAAAACGTTAGGAAGGGGAGAGAAGGGGGGAGGAAAAAAAAAAAAAAAAAAAGAAAAACAGGAGGAAAAAAAGCGCCCTGCTCTATTGTTCCCCTGCTCGATTGATATGCTAATTCCCCTTGTGAGGGCATAACAAAGAACACCTTGCACTTCTGAAAGACTTTTGTGTCCTGTCCGGAGAAGTTTATTATCAACTAATTAGCAACAACTTCTAGCAATGAGTTGGGTTACATTTTCATAAGCTTTGAACAAACATCCTGAGCTGCGTTGTGTCAGGGTGATGGGCTCGCTACGGAAAATAGAGTCCTAAATCAGGGAATGAGCTTTAATAATTAGCGCCTGCTATACATGGAGCCTCTGTCGACGTAGGTCTTCTTCCGAGGCGTTTGATTCACATTGCTTCCAGGCTTGCAAAGGACTATGACATGCACTCTACAAAACAAAATCTTACTCGAGGATGACTAGCCATTTTTTTCGCTTATATTAAGGCTCTTTTCTTGCCACCGAAGAGCATTTCAGAGTGCCCTGATAATGCACCGAGAATAATCAGTATATGAAGAAGCTCAATACAATTAACCACATTCATATTAAATATTATTTAGAGAGGCTAGGTTTAGGCAGTCTAGTACTTCAACTATAAAAAAAAAAAAAAAAAAAAAAAAAAAAAAAAAGTCATCTGGGGAAAGGGAAGGTTATATCTGAAATGACAACATGAAAACTTCTTTAGATTTCACAGTATTTTTTTTAATTTTCCATGTCACTCATATTAGAGTCTTTCCAAAGAAGGAACTGGTCTCGGGACTAGGTTAGTGCAGTGCTGTTTCTGGAGATTGCTTGTATCATTGGAAGCAAAAGAGTATCCTGTTTCCTCGGTTTAAAGCGAACCTAGGAAAAAAGCAAGAAGACTGTATTTTTATCACTGTAGTAAGCACTGGTTATTTTCTTCTTGGCTTTATGTAATCAGAATAGAGCAGAAAATCTTCCGAAGCTAAGTACACTCTAAGTTTTGCTGATAATTTTTATTGACTGGAAACAATGTACTTTGAGCCTCATTATATAGTGAGAGTGTTTTTCTCTCGAGGTTTGGCGGTGGTGGGGTTGATATCAGATCATTACTGGGTTGCTTTTGCGGTTTATACGTGCATCTTCAGCATGGACTTCCTCTGGTCCTGAGGAGAGCTCTGAGGGGGCTGCAAGCCTTGGGCCCATCCAGACACAGCGGCTATTGGGATGCAGAAGCAAAGCAGCCCGGTCGCGGCCGCTTTTGCAATTCACCTTATCCTCTGCTATTCAATTCGT
Organism: Aythya ferina; assembly: GCF_964211825.1. Taxonomy (NCBI): domain Eukaryota; kingdom Metazoa; phylum Chordata; class Aves; order Anseriformes; family Anatidae; genus Aythya; species Aythya ferina. The sequence continues at coordinate 124,084,473 of NC_140297.1, forward strand.
GTAATGGGTAAACACCCTCTCCAGCACTCGGTCTCTTTCTGTTCCCTTCTCCAAGCGATTTCATTTGTTTAAAATCCTAAAAGGTGGTATAAGGTCTTATTGAAACCCAGTAATGTAAGGGGCAGGAGTGGATTAGATTCCTTCATTTCCTTTCGGTAATCCTAAATGCAGCTATCTCTGGTTCCTTAATCTCCTCTAGAGTCGGATTACCACCCATTTGAGCGAGTGCAGCTGGAATTAGGAGATGACAAGGGTGGAAAGAAAGTGCCAAGAACTCCTGAGGTGACTGAGATGTCGGGGTGGCCCCGGCCCCTCGAAACCTCCCGGGCTCCCCTTAAGGCCTCGGCGGGGGCGGCCGCGGTCAAGCGGTGCCGAGCACTCAGTACCCATCGCCCAGCACCAGCGGGGCCCTGCCACCCTCCTGCATCTGCTCCGCACCATCACGGCCTTCCCGGGTTCCCCGGGTGCTCCTTCGCCTCCTGGCAGGCTTCTGCCAGCCCTGCGCTTCTCAGCTTTTGGCATGAGCGGGCTAGGTACGCCCAGTGGTGTATGAATGCCTGTGTATATATTTGCATGTATGTGTGTATGCGTGTGTATACACACGCACATGGATGCTCCTGTATTGCCTGGAAGGAAGAGCAGACATAAAGCAGAAAGTGATATGTGGAGTGGGTGATACCGGGTTTACACTTTCCCCTGTCCGCCTGGGAAAAGTAACCCCGCGTGAAAACACATGTACGTGTGCGGCTACTTTTTTAAACAATCTCTCATATTTGATTGAAATGGAATATGCCGGCATGTATATTTAAGATTAAAGCTTTATTCTGAAAGGCCCGTAATCCTTTCAAGGAGATTTTGTTGATATAAGACTTCATTGGAAAGTAATTGTGGATTGTACAGCTCTGACCTTTGCAGGAAGCAGGGTGCAGGTCCGCACAGCTGAGAAATGCTGTGCATCAATTTATTGTGAAGCCCCTGCAGACCAGCTAAGTACGTGTACAAGTTCAGGAATTTATTTAAAAGGTTACAATTAGTGGTTCAATCGTCAAAGTTGGGGACGTGGTATTTTTATATGGAGTGAAATACATGATTTAATTATACTCAAAAAAAAAAAAAAAAGAAAGAAAGAGAAAAGAAAAAAACAAGGACAGGCCTTCTACACAAATTGGAGGCAGCTAAATGCTCTTTTGTGCCTGCAGCTCTAAGGAGGCTGTGATGCATGCGAAGGAAAGTGACTGACTTCACTCATTGGGATTCAGGGAACGACCTGCCCTCTTTTGAAAAAAAAAAAAAAAAAAAAAAAAAAGGAAGGAGAAGGAGAAGAGTAAGTGTGTGTGTGCGTGTGTGTGCGTGTGTGTGCGTGTTCGTGTGAGAGAGAGAGGAGGGGGAGACACACACAGAGTCCTGCTTTCCTGAGCTGAGCGCTGCTGGTTCCCAAGCAGAAAGTATTAGGAGAAACGCAGCATCTTGCCTCTTTCCTGCATTTACATAATGAAATCACTTCTGTTTTTATTCGTGCTAACGGGCCGTTTTTGTTTGCATCCACTCCGAGCCATGGACGATGGGAATGAACAAGTGCTTAAAAACAAATAGAAAAAAAAAAAAAAAAAAAGAGAGAGAGAGAAAAATTACAAACCCAAGCACGCTGGGATGAGGATTACTCACTTTAGCGCTGTCTGTAAGTACAAAATCTCCTGCTGCATTTCTGAGAGATACCGAGAGGCCGCCGCGGTTTGGGTTTGAGTTGCTCGGGTTTGGCTTGCTTCTTTGTTGTTCCCTCTCTGTCTTTTTAATATCATCGCCTCTTTATCAGCCTCCTGCCGAGTTACCTAAATAAGGCAGAGCCCGGCGAGGGGGAGCGGGCGGCGCGGGGAGGCAGCCGAGCCGCGGGAGCCCCGCGGGCGCGGAGGACCGGCGGGTCCCGGCGGTGCGAGAAGCACGGGGGCATTTTCAACACCAAGTTGTGGGTTTAGCCGGCCCGAAAAGGCATTTTTCTCCGGAGCCGGTGTGTGTGTGCGCGCCTGTGTGTGTACATACACATCCTCAGGCAGCGTGGTCTTGCTCGAGTCTCTGTGGCGTAACGCGAGTCCGCCCAGCTTGAAGGAATGCGGTGGTCAAAACAGCTTTCGAGATCGTTTTATTATTATTATTATTTATTATTTTTTTCCTCAAGAGCACATGTGAGAGCGTGACTTTTCCCTGGCAGGGTTTGATTTAAATAAACTAAGATCAAAACTGTCTTCCTCTCTCCTTAGCTAGTCGCTTTTCTCCCCCTCCCCTCCTTTCTTTCTTCCTTTATTTCTGTGCGAGCATTCCTGGGAAAGCGGATCGCTTAGAGGGAAAGGCTTTTGAAACGGTGGGGGGAAAATGTAAGAGAATTCAGAGGGTCCGGGCTTTCTTTGTGTGGTGCTGAAGCCGCGGAGCTGCTTTGTGCTTTGGAAAGAGAAAATGGCGAGTCCTATTGTGTTTAGGCCATTTTCTTCCGGTACAAGGGTTTTCCCCCAAATCCTAAATACTTCAGGGCTCTTTTGAAAGAAGTCTCCCGGCCCACGAAGTGTGAATGGCTGCAGCTCTGCCTTTTCCCCAGCCAGTCGTACCTCACTTTTGAGAGAGCCTACACATTGCTCCTCGCAGGGCTGGTGCGCAATTTCTAAAGCTGCTGTCTTCGGAGCCTCTTGCATCGCAGCGGCAATTTCAGCGTTATTCTAGTCAGGGGGGAAAGGTTATGGGAAGAAGGGAGACCGAAGAAATAATAATCTGAGAACTGTCCTTGGTATAAAATGCTAGGAAGAAGCAAAGTTAGCCAGCTGGGGGGTTGGAGGGTCTAATTCAGCTGAGAAAAGACTCGTGAACTGTTGAGCGAAGATCTTTTCCACTAAATTATTTTAACTTTATTTATGTTTACGTGTTTGTATGTGTGTGTGTGGGGGGGGGGGGGGGGGAGAGAAAGAGAGCGTCTATGCGTGTAGCCACATAGTAAGAGAATTCTTTAGGCTCGGAAATAGGTTGTGTAATCGTGCAATTTTAGAACATATTTTACCATTGTCTGCAAGTTATTCCCTCTGTAACATGGAAAGAAAAATAGTTTGCAATGCTGTCAGTTCTTTTCAGGTCCGTCGGTAGGTCGGTATCGCTTACCAAAAGTCGCCTCTGAATTTCCACATTAATCCGTTCAAGGAAACAATTGAAAGCCCGACGTTTTTAGACCGTTGTCCGATATTAACTATTTTTCACTGCAATGTGGACTTGCCCAGGCGTCGGTGATTGAGAGCACTTCAAAACCGTCTAGCTATCAAATAAACCCCAAGAAAGGCAGACCCCCCCCCAACACACACACACACACACACACCTCCTTCCAAGGTGCTGAACTGAAATCTATCTGTACTATCACCACTAATACCAATAGAGCAGAGGCAGCCTAGCAGTGCCCCGGGACAGCTTTGCCGGGTCCCTTGCCCTCGGCGGCAGCAGCAGCGAGCCCAGCCCGTGCCGCTGCCGCCCGATGGTCAGGACCATGGACAGAGCGCGGCCGGGCGGCAGCTGCCGGAGCGGGGCAGCCGGGCACGGCACGGCGCGGCATGGTATGGCACGGTATGGCATTGTATGGCACGGTATGGCATTGTATGGCATGGTATGGCATGGAACGGCATAGAGCGAAACCCGGCTGGCCTGCCTTCCCTGCTTTCCGTTTCGTGTTTGCAAACAAAAGCCTTAAGAAATGACATGTAGAATTTTCCGGCATGAGAGCAAGCCCTGTTAGAATGTCGTGCTAGTGTTTTCTCTTCTTACCACCCATAAAAGAAGTAGAAAGATCTCTCCGTTCTGCACAAGATTGCTTTTTTTTCTTTTTCTTTTTTTTTCTTTTTTTTTCTTCCCTTCAACTCCGAGCCAAAAATAAACCTACTGCTCGGATCGGCTGAATGACAGTGGTGTAAATTAAATTGATTTTATCAGTGACCAAGTTCCACAATTGGAAAAATTAAATGCCACTTTGACAGACAAGGATAATATGGAACAGATCTATAAAGCAGCTCCTTTGAACAACAACATCAACAACAACGTCAGCCCAACAGGAGCCTAGGTACTGGCGATCCCTTCTTCCTCATCCCACTCCGTTATGTCACATCATTAAGTTTGCCTTTCTGCGGTACCGAAATGATTGAAACCATTGTTTGATGCAAAGGGACTAACGATGATGAGTCATGGACTTTATGCCATAGCAAAGGCAACAGACATGGCTCTGAGGCAAATTTCTCTTTTATTTTGATCGCGCTTCCAATCGGACTCCCCTTTCAGATGTACTTTGCAGCCCTTCCAAACCACCCAAAGCTCCTCAGCAGCCATCAGCAAACTCAGAGCTGAGCTCCCAGAAGGACAAGCCTCTCTGCGCCCTCCTAGGAACGGCACAAGCCTGTTAGCCAGAGCCCCCCGACTGCTGGCCTTGACCGACCTCAGCGCTCTTTGCCTGCCCTAACTCGGCTCAGCACGGCTCAGCACGGCACGGCTCGGCTCGGCAGCTTGCTGCACGCCTGCCGCAGAACCCGGAGCCTCGGAAGCGAGCTGGCCCCGCGCAACCGGGCCAGACCCGTGCTAACCGGGCCGGCCCCCCCGGGGACAAAGCCCACGGGAGCTTCGAGTGGGCCCGGCTGGCGGCGGACTCCCCCGGCCCCATAGTGGGGGCTGGGGTGGGACCGGGGGCGGCCGGGGGGCGCCGGAGGGGGGACGCGGCGGTGCCGCAGTGAAGGGGGGGCGGTCGCCTTGCGGGGAGGGAGGGTGGCCTCTGGGCTGAGCCTGGCAGCGGGCTCCTCTTCCTCGCTATGACTGTACAGATTCATGTGACATTGAGGTTGGGGAGGTGGGAGGAAGGCGGAGTGGGGGGGGGGGGAGGGAGAGGAGCCGGAGGGAAGGGGGAGGGTTGAACTTTCTGCCGGGCTAGGCTTTTCACACCTTTCTTTCCCCACCATGCGAGAGGACGTTTGGGGAGAGAGCGGCTCGGTGGGGTCCCCTCCGAGCGGGTCCCCCTCGACCTTGCAGGGACCCGGCCGGGCTGCGCGGGGCTGGGATTGCGCCGGGTTTCAAGGACACGGGAGATGATCGGGACTTTGGGAGCCAACATCTGCCTGGCTGGTGACGTCAGCAGCCCCGTGTAATCCTCTTGTACTGAAGGCAGATGCCTTATTTGTTTGGCTGGAGAGGCATTAATCCCTAATTCTGGAGCAGCAAGCGAGGGGGAGAGAACGGACCGCTTCGTACCCCCGAAAGCAGCTCACGGGGCTCTCCTCCTGTCTGCGCTCTGCGGCTCCGGCTGGGCGGAGGAGCAGCCAGCCTTCGGCAGGTTTGGCCATTTTCTTTCTTTTTTATTTATTTATTTTTAATTACTATTTTTTAATACTCAGAGCGGGGTCATAAGTCTTCCTTTTATTTGGGTGCTCGGATTTCTCCCCATGGATTTTGCTGTCTGCTCTCGTACGCTCCTCAAACCGAGAAAAGAAGCTGGGGTGTTTTTTTTTTCTCTTTCTCTCATCCATGTTCTTCCATTTTTTAAGATTTTTTTTTTTTTTTCCCCTGTCCGGGGATGTTTTTGCAGCGGCGGGCAGGGCGCTTGCCCTTTGTGGTCCCCCCTGCCTGGTCGCTTCCCACAGACGCCCCAGTGATGGGCGTTTCGCCTGACCCCCCTCGGCCGCCGAGCGGGCAGCCCGGGAGGCTGGGGTCTGGCCGGCACCAGTTCCGCGTCAACCCGTGTGGCCCCCCTTCTCTTCCCTTGCCTTCCCTTGCCTTCCTTTCCTTCCTCCCCTTCCCCTTCCCTCCCCGCCCTTCCCCTGCTCTGACTCCCCCCTCTCTCCCTTTTGTCATTGGCAACCGCGCGGCGTGCGGGCTCCCGGCGCCCGTCCCTCCCCGCCTGCCTTTCTAATTCTCTCGCTTTGTCTCTTTTCCAGGCGGTCGCACGCAGGAGCTGCGGTGCCGAGGGGTGCCAGAGCCGCCTGCTCGGCTTGCCCCCCGGATGCTCGGGCAAAGCCGCCGAAAAGTCTCGGGGAAACCCAGCTCGCCGCCGGAGCCCAGCCGCAGCACACCCGCTTCGCCTTCTCTCCTCTCCTCTCTTCTCCTCTCCCTCTCCCGGGCCAGGCTCGGAGGCAGCAGTCGAGGTCAGCCCGCACGGGTCGTGGGGTCCAGCCCGGGTCGAGCCCGCAGGGCGATGCGCGGTGCCCGGCCGCCCCCCAGCTCTTCCCCGGCGTGCCATCGGCACCAAAACAGAAGGGTCCCCGTCCTGAGCGGTGAAAGACGGCAACAACCGTGATAATAATAATAATAACAATTACCTTAGGCTTTTTTTTAATTATTATTTTTTTATTGTAATGACTTCACCCCTCATTTCATCGCTCGCACAGTTCAGCGTAGGCAGGCCAGATGGGCTGCCCAGACCCTCCCGGGAAAGGGGCAGGTGCGAGTGAGTTGATTTTTTTTTTTTTTTCGCTTTACAAAGAAAGATGACATGTCCCGTCCTTTCATTTTTCATCGCCGACACCCGGCCGAGGGGAGCGGGGATGCTCCGGGGGTGCGGGTCCCACGGCCCGGGTCCCACGGTCCCTCCCGGGCAGGGATGCCAAACCAGAGACGTCGAGACGGGGAGAGCCAACTCCTGCGTTTCAAATCACGCGAAGACGCTGGCGAAATTAAAGCAGTCGCCTGGAAGTGCGTTATAAGCACACGCTTAATTTCTATGATTTTTTTTTTTTTTTTTTTTTAGCCATTAAGTACATATGTAACAGCTTTCCGGGCTTTGCAAACAACGGATGGGCCAGTAGAAAAATTCGAGCATGAATTACGTCCAGCCCAGGCCAGGATGGGACTAGGGCGGAGGGGAATTATACATATATTTTTTCTCTAAATATATATATTATTTTTTTCGGGGATCGGTTGCTGTTCTGTTTCCAGAGAGAGCGAGCGGGAACGCTCCAAGGCTCTGACTCTCCGTGTTCACAGCGGACCTTGATTTAATGTCATACAATTAAGGCACGCGGTGAATGCCAAGAGCGGATCCTCCAGGCGGCATTAAAGCTCTCGCCCGAACATAGCATAGCACCACGAATAAAAAGAGTAGCGCTAAGTGACACATCAGAAAGGAGAGAAAAAAAGCAATAAAGGGCTCGACGTTCTGTACTCACCTACGGAAAGCGCCACTGAATAGGACTCGAAGCTGGGACGGCTGAGCCCCGTGGAGACGAGGGGACCGCTGCCAGGGGATGGCAGCTGTCAGCAGCAGGTAACGGGGACGTGGGGCGGTGCGGGAGCCGTGCGGTGGCAGCGGTGTCTTTCGAGGTGGCGGTGCCTCGACCTCTCGCTTTCCTGGGCTTAAAATCATGTAAAGTCGACGACTGGGAAATAAATACATTTTCTGCTATGATCATCGCGAGGAATTGTTCTTTGCGCATCGCCCAGCCGGTGGCAGGAGCGCTGCGGACTCGGCGGTTGCTCCTCCTTTCGGGGGTCTCCGCGGCACGATCGTTCGGGGGTCGGGGGGGGGGGGGCGCGTTTTGTGCACCGGGGAGGGGGTAAAAAAGAAGGGGAGGGGTAGGGGGGAGCGGAGAAGGGGGGGGGGGTGAAGCTGGAAGCAGAGCGCTGCAGGAGGGCAGCGGTGCGGCGGGGAGAGCGGAGCGGTGTGCGGCTTGGTGAGCGGAGCGGTGCGGTGCGGCTCACGGGTGCGGAGCGGGGGGAGGCAGCGGGGCAAAGGGGTAGGGGGGAGGCCGGAGGAGGCTTGGGGGTAAAAGGGAGAGCGGGGAGAGAGGGGGGCACACGCCTGCAGCGGGGCAGGTGCATGCGAGGCCGGGGCAGCGGAGATGAGGCTGTGGTGGAGGAGGAGGAAGAGGTGGCGGGGGCCACGTCGGTGCGGTGAGCAGGGGGTGCGGAGCGAGGAGGGGAGAGGCCGGGGCTTCAGAGGCAGCGGCGGCGGCCTCCTTTGTTCCGCGGGGCCTCGCCGGTGGAGGAACAAAGGAAAGGAGGGAGGCCGGGGCCGGCGCTGTCCCTGGTGCTGGCCCGGCCGCACGGCGCGGCTCGGGGCCGGGGGAAAGCACGGAGGAAAAATCCCAAACTGGGCTGAGATGTAGAAGGGATGGTTGCAGTCAGGGCAGGGGTGTGGAAAGGGTTGAGAAGAGGCTCGGCCTCCGTCTCTCCTTGTGCGCCGTGCAGAGCCCATGCCCCGAAGGGGTGTCCCCCGCCGCGCAGCGCACAGCATCGCTCCCGGCAAAGCCCCCCGCTGCCCCCTGCCTAAAGCAGGGGGGCTTGGAGGGGGTCCTGCAGGGGCTCCGGCCCCGCTCCCGGCAGCGGCCATCGCCAGGCGGCGCACGGCACCCCGGCGGGCCTCATTCTGCACTGCCCGCTATGGAACAGCGGTCACAGCCGGCAAGAGCGGGGGATGCTCTCGGAGACTAAATAAGGCAACACAACTAAACAACAGTGATAAGGACAAGGACAATAACGATAGCCGTACTGTTCAACCCCACCTGGTGCGGGTGTCTTCGCCTTCTCTCTTCTTGCACTCAGCAAAGAGCAGTGATCGCAGTGTTTTGCGTGTAGTTGCTTTTTGTGCATTTGTTTTGCCTTTATTATTATTATTATTATTATTATTATTATTATTATTATTATTATTATTATTATTATTATTATTATTATTATTATTATTCCAGAGGTTGAAGTGTAGATCAGAGTTGTCACCTTCTCTGCAAAGGTATGAAGGGGACAGTCTCTGCCCTTTTCCCAGCCTTTTGCTTCTGTCTTGCTTTGTACTTGTCCTTTCAAGGTCCAGCTGACAGAGGAGGCCCATCAGATTCTCTGTCCCTTCCCTCCAACACAGTGAATTGGGGGTTAAGCCTCTCCTAATGCTCCTGCCATGCCGCATAGCAGCTCTCATTTTTTGCTTTGTGATAACTGTATACATACATCTGCATATGCACTCATACGCACATCTGTGTGTTTATGCAGGTTTACATTATAATATCTATGCAGGCTTATAATTTCTCCTCATCATCGCTTCTTGTTTATATTTCCTCTGCAATACCCACAGCTTCGCACGATCTCGGGGAGCCGAGAAGGGAGCAGAGGAAAGCCTATCTTCGCCTGCTTGTATGTGAGCCAGAATAAGCCACAGCCAAGACTGACCCTTGCACAGGTAGAGAGCGGGGAGGACTTTTAAATACCTTGTGTACTGAGCAACCTGAAGTGCTCATTTAAACTCTTTGTAGGATTACAAACCTGAGCTGGCCATTCCTTCATCAAGGCATTGCGCCCACCACAACTCACTTACATTTTCTTTCTTGAAAATAGATACCAAAGATCTGTTATAAATATTATACTGTTCCATAGCAAAAGAAATGCAGTAAATGTGTACACAAAGGTGCCACTGCCAGTCTCTCAGTGTAGGCTTTAAAATTTTTCTTAAAGCTTGGAAAGAGACTGAACTTTCTTTGGAATAGATGGAGCCTTCCAAAGACATGGAACCTTGCCGCCTTCTAAATTGTAGTAGCAGCAAATGACGGTGGTGACGTAGCACATGAAAAATGGATGTAAGTAAGGTCTGATCTAGTGAAGACCCGGGTGATGGAGAGAGCCATCCAGAGCCGTGCATTTCTCCCTCTGGTGTCATGTTGCTGCCGTAGGAGTATTGAGATTCTGGTGGTGGCGTCTGAACATAACCCGCATTTAATATTAACCGCTTTCCTTCCTGCCTCGAAAAAATAAGGAGAACCCTGCTCTCCGCAGTTTATCCTGGGGGCAGCCTGATTCCCAAGGCTAACTCAATCATGGCTTAGCGCTGCTTGCGAGCCCCCTCCGCAGGACGAAGCGTTAAGATCCCTCCTCCCCTCTTTCCATCCCCCTTTCCCTTTCTGAACCGACACCTCCCCGGCAATCTGCGCCCCTCCGCGCCCCTCCGCTACTGCAGTGCCCCCTGCCGGCCTTGCAGGGCGCACGGCGCAGCCTCCGCTCAGCCTCCGCACTCTCTCCGCCACAGAACTCGAGCCACTTCAAGTCTTTGCACTGTAGAGCATGAAGGCTTTTCTGGCCCGTCCATTGGAAATCAAGGCTTTCCCTCTCGTGTAAAGTCAGTGCTGTGAAATAGCAGCTGTGACACACAAAAAAATGAAGGGCAACTGTCCTTCATGAAGGGCAATGGGCCAAAATATGAAGGGCGACCTGTCTGTTGGGGATGTTGAGGCCATCTGGGGCACCAGTTTCACCCAGGGACAAATGGTCCTACTACAGCAAGGGAGAAAGTCAAGGTAACACCCAGCTGCAGAGACAGGCTTTCTTTGGAAAGATAAAATGAATCCTTTAAACTTAGAATCAGACTGATTAAATGCCAGCATTTCATTTTATTTCACCTGTCCTCCTATATTCAAGGCCGTAGTCAAGGAATACGTAGAGCACAGGTAAGTGAGGTGATAAGGAGCGCGAGCCCTCCAGCAGAACGAGCGCTCTTCTGCTGCCTGCACCCTGCAGAGCCTGCGCCAGGAGCAGGACCTTCCACCGAGCCTCCACCTAGAGACACAGAGGAGAAGCACTGTGTCCAGCACTTCAAGGCCTGGTGCACGACTGCAACTGCCACAGTGCGGGACAGTGTGTGAGCCAGCGAACAAGGTATGGCACCAGACTCATTTTCACGCCCTGCACAAGCCTCCTTTCATTTCTTTTGTATGATTTAGCTCCGTTGATGCTGATAAATTACCACAATAACTAAGGAGTGAGATAATAGCAGATAGCAATTTGCAGTCTAACGTGAATTAATTTTCTCTTAATCAGGCACTGCTAAATAGCATGGTGGGAATCGAGTACAGTACTTCTTAATATTAAATATTTGTCTGCCTGAAGTATTCCTAAAAAAAAAAAATTAAAAAAAAAAAAAAAATAAATCTGATTACTCTAGAGTAGTCCCACAATTAGAAAACAGGGAAGATATACCAAATTTGAAATACACTGTTATGGTAAAATTTAACTTAGAGGCAATTTGATTTACTTTTAGCATCAGTAGATAACCAAATTAACTTCATGTACTTTTCATGCTTAGGCTAGCTTATCATTCACTATATTAAAGTAATTCTGTTTATTAGGTGGTGATAGCACAGGTTGTGTGTTAAACAATTTAATTTAAATACACAGTAAATACTTGTACAAAAGTAGTTAAAATCTAATCTAAGGTTGTTAACTCAGTCACTAACAGTTTTTTGTGTGTGTTCTGTACAAGAAAATACAAGATGAAATATGCTGTTTTCAGCAATGAACTAGCATACATTTAAACCAATCTTAATGAAGGCAGTTGGTAATGAAGTAAAAGCAAGGCAATAGCTTTTGTTTCTTAGCAATTCTAGCAGATAACTACAGAGTTTTTTGAAGATACCTTTACAGTGCCTGGAACAGAGAATAACATAATATACTTTCCCACCTTGGAGGATTATAGCACACATAGTCATATGTCATTTTATGATACTTGTATAAAAGGGCTCTTCAGGGTTTTCTGAACATAAAACTTCCCCCATACAACATTCAGATCTCGCTAACTGTTAGAAGTATTTAACCTCTTTTAGGCCATCCAAAGATTTATGTTTTGATTTACTGTTTTACATCCTAAGCATGAGACAATCAGTTGAGAGAACATTTTTTCAGTGAGCATACAGGTCATGGGAAAAAGCTCTTACCTTTACACTGTTATTTTTCAAACTTACCTAAAACCTTTTTGCTATTTGTTCTTTCTTTGGACCATGTATGTTCAGTCTATTGATATTTGTGGATAAAATGAAAAGAGCAGCTTTTACAGGAAAAGTAAAAGTACATCCTTTATTATTATTATTTTATTTTTTATTTTTTTACCATACACACTTTCAGGTAATGTGACAGACTGGGCAAAGTCCATTAAAAATCAAGGGCACAACTTCCTTCAAATTAACAAAATTAGGATATCTATGAATCCTATTAAATAGCATTAAAAAAAAATAATGATGTGGCTGTCACTAATTAGAGCAATAATTAGTAAGATGTTGACCTACTTTAAAGATTTTTGTAGTTCCTCATCTCTGTTCTGAACAGGACTCTAAAAACTAATCAGAATAAATCATTTGCATGAAAAGAGTGACAGAAACCTACAAGAAAAAATAACAAACTGAAGTTTTAGCTTCTTCGCAATGTCAAACTACTTATCTGAATCTAACAAAAGCAGGTATAGGTTTCAGGTCACAAGTATTTAAGAAATACTTAGAAACCCTGATCTTTTAACCTCACAGGTAAAAAAAGATGTGTTAATGTGTTGAAAAAAGAAGTATGCGCTTATTCAGATAGATCTTCTGCATTTACATGTCCACAAACTTGATTAATTTTTCAGACGAAATATGCCTCAAATATGCTTGATTTTTTATCAAGATGCACATTTAAGACTAAAAGCAAGGTTTAACCACACAGGATGATGACTGGAAGTACATAGGACACAATATATGTTTAGAAAGTAATTCCTTCCTTCATTGCAGGAATTCTTGACTCAAGATGGTTCTCAACACGCACTGCAGTCCCTAGATGTGTTCAGGCCCCACAGTTACATAGGGGGGTGAGAACACGTGTGCTTGGAGCCCCCAGGACAGCAGATACTTTGAGCTGAAAGTTCATACATGTCACACAGGTCATAAAGCCAGTGTTCACACAGTGCAGTCAATTAAATACAGTCAAATATTGTATATGCGTGAAACAGAGCATTAATTTTGCATTAAGAAGGAAACACTCAACAATAGCAGAAATAATCCCCAAACACTTTTCCATATCTGTGAAAATATTAGGATATTTGGAAGAAAGAACAGAATTACTTTAAGGATCAGGAACAGTAGGAACAGAGTGAAATATCATGTGAAGATGTGGCAGCTCACACTCTGGAGTTAAAGAGATTATTTCATGTTATAAGTTAGAACTGCAATGGCTGGGGGTAGCGAGAGAAAAAAAAAAAAGGCATATGATTTGATTGCATAATATCTGTATGTGATATAAACCTGGGAGGGAGGGTGCAGAAAGGCCAATGAGCTGCTACTACAGGAAATTATTTTATGCTGTAACCATAGGTGCAGGCAAGGCTTCACTGGGAATATTATGTACAGTCTTAGTCAGGAAAAGGGCTGCCAAGAGAGCAAAGAGAAGGAAGAACCTGCAGAACGTGAGGTGATCGGGAGAACTTGATGTGTAAGCTCAGCAAAAATGAAGTCAAAGGGGAGTGATGGCTCTTCACAACTACCTAAGAAGAAACATCAGGTTGGGCAAAGAACTAGTTATATTATAGGGTGGAAGCACAAACACTATCTTGACAATAAATTAGTGTAATCTAAGCATAATGGGAGGTAAATTCATATACATTCTTCTCATTAGACAAGTGGAGGTAGGAAACTAATTTTAAGTGCAAGTAACTAAATTCTTTCACTAAATATTATTCAGGTCCTCTTTTTATAACATGCTGAAATCTCAAAAAAAAAAAAAAAAAGTGAAGAAAAATAATTAGACCAGATGTCAGCCTACATCAAACAAAATATTTCACACTTATTTATGAGTTCTATGAACATATAAAAGGCTGTTTTGGAAGAGAGAATGAGAGAAAGAGCAAAAGAGCAATAGCAAGAGAGCAAGAAAGATAGGAGAGGCAAGGAGAAACAGAGAGAAACAGGCAGAGGGAAGGAGAAAAATATTTTTAAATAAAAGAAAATGTTCACAACAAAGTGTTTTATTTTATTCATTCAAAGTATTTCTGAGTTGTCTGATTTACCAAAATGTACACTATTTGTTTTCAATGAATCAGCAATTTTTTTAACCAAATAAAAATAAAAATCCTAAATCCCCTGCTACTCAAATAACCCTCTGTTCTTCTTTGAAGTTTTCCTTCTGTCACTATGCATAATTTACATAGTAATATAAATTTAAATATATGAAAAAATATTATAAGCTTACAGAAACAGAAAATCAGACTATGTTATGGCTTGTTTAACACTGCTAGAAATAAATTCTCATTTAATGTTCTCTAGATCAGGGGATCCACATTTTTTCTTTATTTTTTTTCTGTTTTTAAATACAGAAATAAGGAAAATGCAAATTTTTTTTTTTTTTTTTTTTTTTTTTCCCTTTTGGTAGATTTTGTGGGCTGATAGAAGAACATTTGGCAGTTTTTAAGTTCTACTGCCTATACACAATCAAAGAATTCAGCTCTTGGACACTCAGGTTTAAACGCACGTCTGAGCTCAAATATATTTGGTTTTGCCTGCAAGGCACATATGGAATTAAAAATATGTATAAGTAAATATACACCTGATATCAACTATATTAATATTAATCTATTTTTCAATAATCATAAGCTTCAACAATAAATAACCTAACTTTCATATTAAAATGTTTTAATTTTCCCTCAATTTTTGAGACAAAGCAAGCATTGGAAAAAAGTCACCTCAGGATGCAAAAGCTTCAGGAAATCATAAATGGAGGAAGACAAGTGATTAGAACTGATTAGAACTGAATATAATTCATTGTTTTTACCATCTTAGTCTACAGTCACGGCTGTATGTCCAGATGCAAGATAGGAGCCTGCAACATGAAGACTATTCTACTACTCTATGAGCAGCTGTGAAGGAGCAAAGATGAAAGACTACCCAAGCTAATATGGATAGTAACAGCAAAGGTGCCTGGAATATTATAGGAATACAGAAGCCAATTATTTATTCAGAAGAGTGCAACTGGTCTTGAGTAGAAATAAATACTGAGATACAGTAAAAAGTTAAACGAAGATAAATACATCTCCAACTCCTGAAGATTATACTGTAATACAGAAAAGCACAGAAAGGAGACAAAGAGCAACAGAACCGTGAAAATTGCATTATTATTTTTTAATTTACAATGCATTTTCTTCATTTGTGTATGCTCATCTTTTTATGTCGAGCTTAAGTAAGACATTTATGCAAGCAAGTTTATTTTTCAACAAGCATTAACTTTTTGTGGGCAAACTCATGTCCATGTGTGCAAGTTTCAACATGCACACATTTTCGATGAATATATTCAAGCACTCGTCCACTCAAAATGTAAGAACAACTTTGTTCAACTAGCAAGATCCACAAACAGGTTTTGACTGGATAAGGAATGTCAGAGATGTTTTCTTCTGAAAACTGAAACATCCACTGGGCATGTTAGAAGAAGCTGTGTCTGTTCATACATAGGTTGGATTCAGGACCACAACGTATTTTTCCTTGATCTATATAAAGAAAGATGAAGTGCAAAGGAGATGGAGAGTGGGTATAAACCTTGAGTGTGGGGCCACGATTATAACCCAAAGTCTGCCCTTGAGGAGGGGATATGAAAGGCTTCTAAGGAACAGGAAGACAAATCTTTCTTTTTCCTATGTACCTCACAGAAATGAGCAAAACCAAAAGACCTGGAATTTAGAAAGATCAGTAAAGAAGGAGAGCTGTAGCTGAATCCAGAAAGGGAAATACAGAAACAGCTCCTGTGAAGCAGTTGGAAACATCAAGGATAAATCAGAACAAATGAAAGAGAAAGATGGATGATCTTTCTTCTTCTGAAATAATCCCTGTAGAATGAGCAGGAGAAAGCTGGCTTTGAATTTGCTAGACTTATACAGAAACATTAAAGTATTGTGTTACACATATACACATTAATTAATGCAACACAAATCAATGTAATGCACAACAATATTGCATATGATCCCTTATATGAAATCGGGTGTTTCCCTGATGTATTTCAGAGTTTACATCCCTGTATTTTCCTTAATTTTAGAAACTGTCTTACTAGCAGCCACCACTTTTCTGGCTAAGAACAACAAGGTGGGATTTTAACCATCAAAACTGGTCAGCTAAGGAGTCAAGTTGTGTTAAATGAACCCTCTGCCCTGGATGAGACAGAGATGAGCTGAAATGCTTGATTTGCATGCAGCATTGTTGTGCTCTTTGACTGCTAGGAGAGCTGGCACATTTAGAAAATGATTGCAATGGCAGGGAGGGGTTAGTAGACATCATACTAATGGTTTATGTTTTCTTAAGGTTCTAGGAAAACAACAACAACAACAAAACACAAGTATCTGGGGAGATGGTTTAGCAGCTACTACTGAATTTCCTATTTTTTCCATTTGTTCAACAATGAGAAAAGTCTAATAAAATAGATATTCTTACAGGGTCAAAAAATGTCTGAGTTCTCCCAAGCAAGCTGCTTCATAAAGATAAACATGGAAAATACAGAGCAAAATCTTAGGACGATAAAGGAAAAGTGACTTGATGTTCTTTATTTAAAAATATATATACTGGCTTGACTGTGAATTTTTTAAAAGGCATTTGGAAAAGTTCATCATTTATGAGAAATATCTGCATTTGTAAAGAGATCAGAGATTTTCAGACAGGATCCTATTATTTATTATATTTATTATTTCAACATAATTTCTCAGGGATGTCCAACTGCTGAAACAAGAAAAAGTAATTTTATGAAGTTTGTTTACCCTCTTTTCTTCCCCTGAATATGAACTAGCAGGACTGCCTTCCCATAAGGCCAGGAGAACCAAGTTGGCAGCCTCAGACAAAGATATTGCTAGACAACTGGCATCGAAATTCATCAATATTTATAATCATCCATCAAATGGCTGCTTCTCACCATAGAGAAACGCAGAGGTAATACCTTGCTGATGATAAGGCCTCATTTCAGTACTGGTACCAGTCCAGGTTACTGACCTAAAGCACTTGAGATCTGCCTCCCCTGGCAGGAGTGGATACGTCTGTGTGTGTGTGTGTGACACAGCTGAATTCCCACTGCCCCAGTTTGGGAAGCACAAGTACAGATTATGAAAGTTTATCAGTTCCCAGCATAAGAAAGCTGTGACCTCTGCAGCACTGGTTATTACAGAAGCTCTGTTGCTGGAAGTGAGTAAGAAGAAAGTGGAGCAGGTATTTACAGAGATCAATCATGGGTAGGGCAGGTGAGCAACATTACATATGTCACTTTTTCAGGGTATAATTCATGTGACTCTATCTGTAAATCTCTGCTACTCATGTGATGCAACTGTTTAGAGCAAAGTAGGGATGGTAGAGACTGTTTAATCCAACTGTCTAATGTATGGGCAATTATCCAAAACCACATATTTTCTAAATTCTATATGGGCAGAGATGGAGCTTAAGAGCTCTGTAGGGATCAGAGCTGCTAACGAACTTCTAAGAAGTGCTCCAGGGACTGGGATGTGCATAACAACAAAATCTGGATATTCAGTGTGAAGAACACTCCCGATTTAGCTACAGTCTATGTAAATTAAATTTGTACTTAATGCTTGTCACTACGCATTCCACTTTAGATTTTTTCATGGAACAGCAGTGGGAAAAATTGGGTAGCCTGTGATTTTTCCCTCTTTTGGTATTAGTATGGCTGATACAGAGACCGAGGAAACTTGGTCAAGCACACTGTTGGAAGTACTGTCATGCAACCAAATTCTCCTGCCATCTCCTCCCTTTTCAGGTTACAGCATCAGGTTACAGCTAGCTACCTGCTTATTTGTTCCCATGTGTCATATTTAGACATCAAATGCAACTCTATTTATTTAAAGCTATAAACACACATACATTTCTAATATATCTATAAAAATTAAGAGTTCTAGAGAAGCTATAAAATACTGTATTTACAAAAGAAGAGGAAAAAGTTTTCCAAAATATTTTATCCTATGCTTTCTTCTATCACTCCTTTGATAAAAATAGGCATATTTAATTTACTAAAGTCCAAAGACATCCCCGGTGTTTACTTTTAGTTCTAACCCAGTTCCTTTGTTACTGAACCAGTTCAGAAAAACATCTCTGTTCAGGAAAGCACTGAAACATACACTTAAGCACATTCTTAAAGGTAAGTGACTTCTTGAATCAGCCTTATAATTTAAAATAGTATTAATAAACACTCCTTAATAAAAAAATACATCTGATATGTGTTTACAATGTGGTGATGTTTTCACATTCTTTCACATTTCTCAGTTTTTACGACCAAGACAACAAACAGGAAGATACGGAAAGATGGCTCCAGGTTTTTGATAGTGGAGGCTAAGATGTCTTCGCAAAGCCTCATTTTCAGAATTGCACCACTTCAGAGAATCAGGTTCACAATGAAAAAGTCATTATCTGAGCACCAAGCATCAGTAATTATTTGGAAATTTTGACCGATTCTTTTAGGCAAACCATTATGTCCATAGCAACATACAACTCAGCTTCCAGTTTGTCACAACAATGACTGAATTGTGAATAGTGGTTGGAAATGATCACAACTAAGTATATATGAGCATTCATGTGTATGTGTGTGTAAATGAGATACAAACTGGCATTTGCCCACACAGACTCTCAGAAAAGGAGTGTCCTCCCTTCCCACAGACTCAGTCAGACAAGGCTATCTGAGTCTAAACAAGGACATTCCAAAAACACTCTCCACCACTTCTCCTCCTTTTCTGCAAAAATCCTCTGTGCTAAATTCAAGAATGAGTCAAATTCTGTGATAAAGGGCTTCAGCAGTGGTAAAATGGAGGGGCTGTGGAAATGGTCTGGTCTGCAGCCAGCACAGCACTGGAGAAAAACTATCACCACCAGCCTCACCACCTGGCCTCCACCCAATATATTGCTTTTTTTCTGACAGTGACAGGGTGAGGACATTTCAGTTTTCTTCATCAGTGTTGCCAGCCATGTACCACTGCTCTCCCATTTCTCTCTCAGCTGTAGGGCTGCAGGGGGAATATCCTCGCAGGACTGTTGTGAACCATTCTACCCATATAGTTCAGCAAATAGTACCACAACAAGTTGTACTTGTACAGCTGGAGGAAAAGCACAAAGAAGGAATAAGCAACAGGGAACAGTGAGAAGGGATGGGGAAGAAACTAACAATGTCACTGAGAAAAGCCACATAGGTTTTTACAGTAAAGCATGATAACTGGTAACTATTTACAATAGCCCAGGAACAATCTATAAGCTCTGAATTGTTCCTAAGTGGCATAATTTAACAAATGTCCTAAAAAACAGGCTTAGTTCAGAAGTGTTCAGAAGAAAAGAAAGGTCTAAATGCATTTGACATGTAAATCTAATCAGCTCTGCTTGCCACACAAAAGGCATTTATCCTCTCTCTCTAAATTTTTAGTTTTATAACAGTAGTGGCAATCTTAGGTACATCCCTATTAAACTTAACTTCCCCTTTGGTATACATAGAGTAGAGTAGAGTAGAGTAGAGTAGAGTAGAGTAGAGTAGAATAGAATAAATTCAATTGGAAGGGACTTACAAAGATCATTGAGTCCATCTGCTTGAGCACTTCAGGGGTAACCAAAAGTCAAAGCATATTATTGAGAGCAATCTTTAGAAATGCCTCTAGAACACTGACAAGCCTGGGGTATCAACCACCTCTCTATGAAGCCTGTTCTGGTGTCTGACCACCCTCACAGTTAAGAAATTGTCCCTAATGTCCAGTCTGAAGCTGCCCTGGCACACCTTTGTGCCATTCCCATGTGTCCTGTCACTGTCTACCAGGGAGCAGAGGCTGACACCTCCCTGCTCACCTCCCCTCCACAGAGGGCAGTGAGGTCGCCTCTTGCCTCTTCTCCAGACCAGACAACCCAAGTGTCCTCAGCCCCTCCTCTCAGGACATGCCTTTCACCAGCCTTTTGTCCTCCTGTGGAGGCTGTCAAGTATGTTGATATCCTTTTTACATTGTGGAAACCAGAACCATATACAACATTCAAGGTGAGGCCATATTAATGTTAGATATAGCAAGAGAATCCGCTCTTTTGACCGGCTGACTATGCTGTGTTTAGTGCACTCCAATATGCAGTTTGTTCTTTATTTGCTTAATAAAGTCCTAGGCCAGAAAAAGAGTTTTACAAGAAGTGTGCTAAGATTTCAAAATTCATGCTTTCAAAATTCTTATCAAAGGAAAAATAGCACTTATGTTATTGTTGAGGGGAGGGATGACAACACAACAAAATACACACATACACACAAGAGAACAAAATTCATCCCTTTCCTCCCCATACTTCTTTCTAAGCTCCCCTTCCAAAGCAGATCAGCCCAGAGGACCAACCACACGCACCAGAGACACCCGCACTTCTGTTCTGCCTCTGCAGAATTTCCACCTCTCACCTGCCAAGTCTTGCCACTAAATTTTTCTCAGAAGTAACATAGCCTCTCCCCTCTCAGCAGTGAGTAAAGAAATGTGCCACTATATGCCATGGTTAGTCTGATGTTGCAGCTGTTCATGTAGCCTCTCCTACTATGAGGACAGCATTTGGCAAGTCCCTGCCTCTTGAGAAACTCCATTTAGTTTGTGGTACTGCTACAAAAGTAGACCATGAAAGCAGCACTTCTACTAAAACTCCAATAAAAATCCAAGCTAAATATTCTATATATTATGTCAATCCAATATTCCTCCTACACACATGAAATCAAAAACTGACATAAGGACTGCTGTACATTAAGTTCCCTTAAATGGGCTGTTACAATAAATAACCAAATTCATTCTTAGAACAACTTTATGCAGCTCCAGTCAGAAAAACGCAGAAGACATAAGTTACTTCAGGTATATTTTGAAGCCTGTTATCAAAACTATCAATCACGTAGAGTTTAACAAGAATCCTGGAACATTATAATTTAAGCAAATACAGATATTGTTACAAGGAATTAAGATTGTTTTAAAATTGTCTTTGCTATGCAACAGAAAGTTTGCATTCGTGTACTTGTATGCATCTCTACTGACCTCAGTCAAATCTGCAGGAAGATGTACACAAGATAAAAAGCTGTCTGGAACAATCTTTTTTTTTTTTTTTTTTTTTTTTTTTTGGCTCAGGCAGACAGGAAAAATATATATATATTCCTCAGCTATCTTAATAAGAGAAGCCTCTGAGCTGGATTTAAGATCCCTAGTCAGAATTGGAGATGTTATTCAGCTTTACTGTGGTAAAGCCTCACTCAGATGGAGGCATCAGAGCCAGAGCTTTAGCTATCCCTCATATCAACAATGTCTAGATAATCTCATCTGAAAACACTAAAATCTGTCTATCAACTATAGTGAAAACATAGAAGTTTATAGGCACTGCAGATTTACAGTACTTATGCCCAGGGCCTACTTGCATACTTTGGAACATAGTCTTTTTGAAGAGAAAAAGCCAGACTGACTTATACAATGCTGCTGAGATCAGCTTCATGTACAATCCAATAAAAATCAAGCAGTTACATCACACTTGTTTTCTCTATGTTGACCCTTTGCTTATGTGTGTGGGAATGCATACTTAAGTTTTGTTTGTGATTGGCTTACAGAGCACATATAGCCAATTCTTTACACAGCACCAGCTCCCCACCAGCTACTGATGAGAAACACCACTTTCTAGCAGCCTCTCTGAGAGTCCTGCAATTTACCATGGCATATGTAAATAGGATAACAATGTCAAATGTTTCCTATGAGAAAGAGGAAAATGGCTCATGAAATGACCTGAGCAAACATTGTAGTTGTTCTTCTTATTCTCAGTTATGAAAGGCTCTCAAGACCAGGGTCCCGCTCTACTAGGTACTGTGTGTGTGGGCTATACACATACACAATAGCCTCCTGACTACTAAACTTTGATGAAGAAACAGATACATACAAAAGCTGTGACAAACTGAAGGAAATTATGGTATGTAGCAATCACAACCTGGCAGATTTGTAGTCCTTGTGAGTTTTTTTTGAAACATCATGGATGGTATGTGTCCTGTCACTTGAGTATCTGAGTAACAGCTCTTCTATATCAGTGATATTTCTGTGCAGGAGAATGAGTGGAGCACCTAAAGTAGTCTTTTACCATTAATCCAATTCTCTTTCCTTCTTGATTAAACCAATCCACCCCTAATCCTCCTTCACCTACTTCTCCGGCTTCTACCTGTTGAATTCTGGTTCACAGACATGCTTGGGCATCTAATAGCATGTGTGTGAAGTTTCAGGGTGTAATATTGCTAGTTGTTATGTTTAACACTAGAAGTGAAGCATAAACACTATTTGAAGAAGATGATGATGATGACAACAGGATTCATTTCACCACACTTACTAGTTTCTGTAGTAGTGGGGATTAAAGTCTCAGCTGAAGGAAACCAATTACAGGCAGGAACTGAATTTGTAACTCCTTTCCTTACACTCCAGAGTGGTTACACCACTTAATTTAGCTTGACAAATCCTACATTTGTTAGCCTTAATGTGAGAAACAAAGTTGTGTTTTTGCAGTAGAATGTGTTTTTGGAGTGGAAAATTCCACCAGTCTTGCATATTCAAAAGTGATTGTGCAGACATGACAGTGTCATAGCAGTGGGGAGTATGTTAAGCAGATAAGGGGAAGGTCCCACTGTCCCAAAAATAAGGAGGACAGCTAAGAAAATCAGGATGAGCAGTGTGAAACCAGTAAAAACAAAAAATCATGGGCCCTCTAGTCATGAGAGAAGAAGGGGGGGGAAAAAAAAAAAAAAAAAAAAGGAAAAGGAGAAACTAACGGTTGGTCAAATAGAATTGTACATATATGGTATAGTAATTAATGTTGAGTAGTTTTTGAACCTGCAGTACTCAGCCAATGAGGAAACAGGGGAGGAATCAAGCATCAGGTAATAGGTAATATGAGGTTATAAATGTGAGCTTCAATATGAGCTTCACAGAAGACCCTGTCTGAGAAAATTATTGAGGTATTTCTCACATTAATGACATCTCACATGGCTCATCCTTTCTCAGAGATAAAAGAGGTAAAGGAGTTGGAGTCAGCAGTAGAGTGGAGAGCTGGGAAGACTCTGATGGGCCAATGCTCTAGGACTAACCATCACATCACAGCGCACCAAGTGCTATGGACTAAAGCTTCAAAGACACTTTATAAAGAACCTGATGCTGAGGGAAGGGTAAAACAAAAACAATTATAAATGGCACTCCTTGTAAAATTAGTACAAGTTAAAAAATTGCTTAGTGTCATAACTTCCAAGATTATTGTGAAACCCACACATTTTCCTGATGTGTGAAGGGAACATCTTCTATTCAATTGTATAATTTACTGTTATTTGCATGAAAGGACAGAGAGATTCAATTTACTTAGTCTTGGTTCCCTACAAGGAACAATTCTTCCATCTACCTGGAGACAACCCTCCTCCCAGAGGTGCCTGTGCCTCTCTACCCACTCTGGAGGAGCTCTAATTCAGGGTGAATGTTTATAGGAAGCTAAAGTCTGGCAAAGTTGATCTCTGTTTTCCCTTTAACCTCATTCCCAGGGTCCCTTCCAGGTCTTAAAGCTGTAAGATTCAGGGTTTTTACACTGGGCACAAACACATGGGAAGGATCACTCTTGACCCTGGGGCCAGAGGCTTAGTAGATCTTTTAGCACAGTTTCTAAATTGACAGTCTGTCTTTGCTCATTTTAATGCTTCTGTGGTGACATGGTTTCTGCATCTAGTGATATGACAAACAATTTTCTTAGTCTTGCATTCACAGCACTTCCTTTAGAGGAATTATGCCTGTTTCTGGTTGAAACAAATAAAATAGTATTTGATCTATATGTTTCAGATGATTAAAACACGTTTGCTTGTGAAACTGCTTATTTCCTGCAACAGGGAGTGAATTTTTCAGATTATGCACACAGCTAAAAACACATAAATTTTGTCAGTCATATCTATAAGCAGCATGGAAAGCTAGCAGAAGCTATTACGTTTCAGTTACACAAGTGTGATAAATTACTCAGTCAACTGACATCTGGCATGAACTATAAATTGTTCTAAAAATTATTTTGGAAAGATTATTATATTATTATTAATGTGCTCTGTATGTCAAAGCATATCACACACACAGCTATCCTGAAATTAATTAGCATTTTCAGGGATCACACTGAAAAGCCTCTCTCCCTCCCCCCACAGAAATAATCTCAAAGATACCAGCAGGCTAAGCAGTGCTGGCACAACTTGCCTTCAATGTATTTCCTTCAATATCCTTCAATATTCTTTCCATCTTTGAAAATAAAAGAACCTTTTTTTTTCAATTTATATAAAAATAATAATAAATAAATAAATAACAAAATATTTGGGAAAAAAATATCACAATACTTACACTAATTTTCTAGCAATTCAAAGCCACCCCTAAAAGAAATTGTGATTTCTGAGTAAACTGCAGTCTTTTGAAATACCTAGCTAGGAAATGTCTATCACTAACATCTCAGTGAAAATATTCTGTAATCACTCAGAGTGTAACAAGCAGGGTTAAATTCAAAAACCTTTTGTGAGCATGATTAACTTTCAGCACACAAGTAGTCCTGCTGAAATCCTGCTAAAACATTATATTTTCAAAGTGCTTATTATAATTTTTCCTTAAAAACAGAATGGTATTTTACCCAAAGTCCCTCAACTGAAAGATCAATAACTACAGTAAAAAATAAAATGTTTAAAGAAATTAGAGTATGTTAGAATCACAGGTGTCTGCGAAGCTTCATTTCATCCTCCTTGTGGCATGGCAGCACAAGCATGGAAAGATAACATAAAACACATTTTCCACCCATGACTGCAGTAGACAACCCAGAAAGCAGGAATGAAAGTAATGCAGGACACCCAAATTTGGTAGTTCCTACTTCCAGGATTTTAGATTTTCCAAATTACCTCAAATTTATTTAGCAGTGATTCTAGAATATGTTCTACAAAGGCGGTGCTGGATGCCCACTCACCAAGTTGTTGGATGCTTCATAGCATTTACCACCCATCTCTATGTGACACTGCATACAGTTTCTCTTGAATATAGAAAGCATATGCCTTTAAATAAATATAGGCTTATTAACTGTCTTTTACCCAGCAACTACAAATTTCATTTCTACAGATATCATATTTGAGGGTTTACCAAAAATTCAGTCAGTAAGTGACATCACCTTGCAGAATTAAAGCACCACAGTCATCAAGATCTCTGTATTCTGAAATTGCTTTCCAGAATTAGGGATATGTGAAATAATCTCTTAATAGCTCCCCACAGTCTTTGCTTTGATTTTAAAAGAGGAATGATGAAGAGCCTATGACTGCAGTGAAAAAAAAAAAAAAAGCTTCAGAACTGGCATAACTCTGCAAATGCATGCAGAAACACCTGCCTGGATCTGTAGAAAGCCTAAGACCATGCTGTAAGAGTGAAACAAAAAAGGGGGAGGAAAAAAAAAAAAAAAAAGTATTTTATGACCATCTTCAAAACACAAACAGTACGGCCAACAGGATGCTCACACTGCATGTGTTTGTGTATAGACTCAGGAAGCCTTTCACCACTACCAGGTTTAACCACATCACCTAGGTGGGGCAAATGCAGGTACCTAAGCTGGAGACACTTGGTTTTCCCCATGGGTTTTCTTCCTGTCTTTCTCAGCTGACAGCAGAGGGAATTCAGGCTATGTCTAACAGCACCTATCACAGCCTGACAGGAGTGGTCCGCACAGTAAGGCAGCTGGAGCCAAGAGCTGAGCATCCATGCTGGAAGCTTGGGTGGAGGGGGTACTTCAGTCTAGACTCTAATCTCCTCCTGGGGTCTGAATGCCTTAGCAGTTGCAGATAATGTGTATGCCGTCTGTGACTGTATCTTCCGTGTCTCTTCCAGTAGGATTTGTTAGTCTCACCCGAAAGAAATCCAATTCATGCCCTCTGAGACCACCCTGTGGTGCAAACTGAAGCACTCAAGAGGTCAGAGCAGCACTCCTGATCCAAACTAAAATGCTGGAGCAGAGGACCCTTTCCCTACAGCCTGTCAGACAGCCAAAACCAAGCAAGGAAATATTTTAACAGCATGCACATACTCTTTGGCTTTCAACTTTAATCCTCCGCATGCTGCCTAAGTAAGCTGCCTAACGCAGCCCAACGCAGGCGCCGTGAACATCCATCCTCACCGCGGTCGGGGATGGCAGGGAACACAAGGCTGATTCCATCCTGCTGGAGGTTCTGGAGTTCTGGAGGTCACCCTGCTCTGGAGTCCACCACACATGTACCCAGGAGCAGCACCCTGCCGGTGGGGAGGAAACGCGGGGGATGCCCGGCCCCGGCCCGCGCCGCTCCCAGCCCGGTCGCTTGGTGCCATCTAGTGACCGCCGCGAGGGACCGAGCGGCTCGGATCGGCTTGGCACGGCTCGTCAATGCACGGCACTGCTCGCCTTGGCTCGGCAGCATAGGTACAAGCATTTCCTACAGACTAGGTGGCAGGGGAGGAAGGCGAAACAGCCCAGCACCGTGTTCAGCTACTAGGTAATTACCAGCCCCCAAATCACCCCAGAGCCTGAGCTAACCAGACACAGAATAATTAGAAATCGACAAATTAACATAGCCCAGG
This sequence comes from Aythya ferina, assembly GCF_964211825.1. Lineage (NCBI taxonomy): Eukaryota > Metazoa > Chordata > Aves > Anseriformes > Anatidae > Aythya > Aythya ferina. The sequence continues at coordinate 124,110,808 of NC_140297.1, forward strand.
AAGGAAGCATGGGATGCTTCAGATGGCAGTGTCAGAGCAGGCAAAGGCAAATAGTTTATTTGCAAGGGTATAAGGACATGTTTATATAGGGCTGGCTATGCCAGCTAGTTTCTAGTGGACACAAATTGACCACGACAAGTTTTTTTTTTTTTCTTACTGGAGTTCAAGAAAACTTCTGTAGTATGCTGAGTGATACCGAAGCCAAAGTACAGTCAACCAAAATATTCAGAACCTATGAGTAAGGCTCCTGATATTAGCTCAGAAGTAATGAGATATTAATTGAGGGGGAGGGGGAGAGAGAGAGAGAGGAGGATATCAAAATATCAACTGTCTGGCTTTTTATCCATGTAGGATTTACACTTTCAAATCACAATGTTTCTTCACTTTTCAAAGATGTGTTAGACACTTACATAGTGACAGAATGTCAGGAGCTATGTGTTTTTTTTGGGGGGGGGGGAGGAGGAGAGACACACCTTTACAATCAAAGTCATAAGAGTTTGTAATACTGAGTTTTCTTTTACTTAAAAGATCAGAACTAGGGCAATCGAGTTAGTATGCCCTTTCCTAGGAGTTTAAAACGATCAGTCCCTGACCCTCATACTCAGGAAAGCCTTTCAACTTGTTCTGGCATAAGCATTAAAACAGTCATGTTTTCAATGAAGTTTTTATTTTTTTCTATTTCTCTGGCTGCCTGCAGGCAGTATTCATCCAGCAGCATGCAAATACATTAAGAGAAGAAGGCAAAATTAAAAGAGTCATTGGGAACTGAGAACTCAGCAGCTGTTTCCCCTTGAATTATCTACTTAGGAGTCCTTTCTCTGCATGTCTGACACTGGAACAAAAGAGGCTGCCGTCCCTCCTCCCAGCCATGGCTGACAACCTATGACAGACTATCTGGCAAGCTGTAGATCCATTACGGGCTTACTGGGAAGGCTCAGGAGACATCTATGATGCCACTTTCAGGCAGGGCCCTACACCTGCTAAAAGGATGGATAATTCCCAATCGGGATCCTTGGTGAAATGCCCTCCTGGGGCTTCTGTATGTTTTATTTAGTATTTTCATGTCAAGTTGCTCAAATGACTGTACAAGGACATGAAGCATGTCTCTATCTCTTGAGGGACACATCTCCTGATATTACCATTCAAAGCCCATCAAGCTGTCCTGTCTTTCAAACATAGCTCATCTCTCAGCTGGTGATGAAGGGTAACCTCTTTTGGCACTTTTTTCATCTGATCTGGACAACCCTGGAATACGCATGAGTTAACTTCCTGCAGCTCTGCATCCTGATTGACACTTGGATGCATCAACTGGATCCTCCCCTCAAGATATGAAGACCTTGTCATGTGTTGACAGACCTAATTGTTCCACAGAGTATGCTGAGTTTTACTCTGAAAGAACTGCTTTTCCTTGGCCAGCACAATTAACATGAGCAATGGCTTTTCTGGCTAAAACTGACTAATATTCAAAGTTTTTCTCACCTGAGAAGTCAGGCGAGTGCAACAAAATAGCTAAACAAATCAACTGCAAAGTAATATTAGTCTATTAGTTCTCCAAGTTTTTGTTGTTGTTTTTGGTATTACTATTTTAAGGGTCTTCAAGCTTGCCACTGAGGATTCAGAAGGATAAGTCAAGTATCTAGGCCTAACTTTCCAGAAGTATCTCTGGTTTTGATTTGCTTGATTTTTAGATATTCCTGTACTATTAGGCTTTGATAAGGCTTTGACCACCACTGGATTCAATGGAAAGAAGACTCGGGTCAAAAACAGTAACCATCACAGATGGCTAAGATATCTGTGCTTCCAATTACCTCAGCACTAAACTATGCTGAGAAGAATTGCAAAAAGCATTTAAACACCCTAAAATATGCAGTTGCAACAAATAAACCCACTTAAAACCCACTCTGCCCAATTAAAGATCAGCCAATAGATTTTAAATAAAAAGTAAAAAATATTAATCTTTCTGTTTTCTAACAACAAACCAGGAGGGCTGAAGTTTCCTCCAACCTATGCCCTGTACCATTCTCCTCAAAAAGTTCACCCCAGAGATATCTCACCTTCTTTTTACCTTTCTTTCAAGTGTCTTCTTCATGTTCAGATGAAATGTCAGTCCCCTATTTTAAGCCAAAGTTTATGCAAGCTGAACATTTCAGTTAACCACACAACATTTGAAAAGGCAGACTCTAGGAGGATTCCAGGTTCTTGTCCTAGATGCCCCCCCACACACTTATTTAATCAAGTCTGTAAAAAGAAAGTTCACAATGTGATAACTATGTTCATTTTGGTCACACCCCACCCAACCATATGCTGTTGTTTTTTAGCACACATGGAATTTTTGCACGCTAGCAATATGTTGGAGCTTTTTGGGTTTTAAGTGCTGAAATTAAATTACTTCTGGTGTGAAAACTGAAACCACCTCCAGCAACATGCAAGAATTTCTGAAGTTGTTGCAGATTCCACAATATTTTGAGTGTGGAACAGAAGAGCTGTACCTCTTCTTTACTGTTTTCTTAAATTGGTTTACAACGCAGAGATATTTCAGATAACTTGCTTAGGGCACGTGTATACAGCACATTTCAGTGTGGCAAGAGCATGGTGTGGCTTTGGAAATAATTAGTCCTGTTGAAGGAAAGCAAAGACAAAACAGTAACATAGCAACATTTCACTCGAGATTGCTTGATTAAAACATACAAGCAGTAAACATGGACAGCTACAAGTTGTTTATTCAATTATCTTGAATTTCATGTTTCTTTTGCATGAAAAAGGTAACGGATGATGAAAGCATCAAAAGAAAAATCTTTTTTTTTTTTTTAAGTGAATTAGTTATAGGTTAAACACATCCTTATATAATTCTAAGTAGGAAGCGGAACTAATAGTGCAGTTCACTCCTTCAGATGCAAAGTTTTTGGTATCCAAAGACATTAATGTCACTTCATATTCCAAAGTGGCTGTCATGGTTAGGTTAGAGGTATTAATTTCTCTTTACTGAGAACTGCTGGAAACTTGGAACTTATAAAATCAAATATAAGAAATATTTTTAATATGTATTTTGCACACATAGATAACAGAAAAGATTATGCATTATGGAGCTGCTTCTACTGGGTCTGGTACATATTTGCTACATTGATAATGTACTTAATTGTTCCATTTAAAATTTTTATACATTCAGTTATATCATATTCAGATAACTTATTATATATATAGCTCCAGTCATATATATCCAAGAATCTTGCAATTTTTAATGTACTTACCCACATAGCACCACAGAGATGCATTTAACAAGTAGTCTAGGACAGAGAAAGAAACAGAAAAAGAGCTCCCAATTTCCTGAGCTAAGACAGGAACAGTCTTTTCTCCAGGTAAATGACACATTTCAGTAGGAGGCTGTCACAGAGCTCAGCTTCTTAACACACAGAGAAAAAACATTATGTCTCACAAGGATGCAGTTCATCTCCTTTGAGTCCACCCATCTTGAATAGCACAGGAACATCCCTCTTGTTCTGCCACCCCAACACCTCCCTTTCTTCCTCTTCTATCTTTGATTCCCACCTCTACCATAGAGCACCTTGATACTTCCACCAGAAGACTTGAAACATCTCCTCAGCCTCTCTCTACCTGTTTAAAGCCAGCTAACTTATTAAATAATTCTGCTGGCCAAAAGAAGGCATTTTTCCTTTCTTTTTTTTCCCAGAGCCCTCTCTAAATAATGGTCTGCTCTAGTTCACCTCCTTGTCTCTTCTTCAATATACAAAGAGCATATTCATTCAATTAAATATGGATTCCTATTCCTTTCCTGCCTGCTCCTTCTTGTTCTGCTGGATGCACAAGACCCAGCTTCTCTTTCTTCCACCCCTTCACCATGTGACACCTGCTGCAAGCTGGGAGACTGTTTAATTTCCCAAGTTCTTTGGTTGTGATGTGCCCTGTCTTCCCTCAGTAAGTCCATTTCTTCAACTTTGTCTTAGCTTCATGCAGCTAAAAGCTTCTGAGCTCTATTAAAGCAGTAGTCATCTCAGCCAAAACCCATGGTCCTGCTATACCAAGTGTTTCACAAGTTTACACAGAGGTTGTTTTTCCAACATCAGCCATCACAGAGCTGAACTTTAGGCATCCCACATGGATGAAGTTTCCATCCTGCTCACAGACCTGACAGACTTCCCACCAAAAGCCAGCCTAATTACAAGAAGTTGGTATCAGTGTCATAATTCTATTTCTTCTTGTGTTTTTATTAATTATAATATTTTTGAAGTCACAAATGGGAATTGTCTTGAAATTATCCAAACAGCAACAATGGAAAGAAGATGGAAGTCAAGGCAATATGAAAGCCTCAGTGTTGAGCCACAGTTGTTTAGCTAACAAAGGCTCAGTAACTGATATTGCACAAGGCTAAACCTTGGTCACTGCTGACATTGTACCATTTAAAGAATCAGCAATAAGCAAAAACTTTACATGGAAAACTCTGATAAGAATTCCAAACTGAATCTCATTTTCACTGTGTTTGGATCCCTTTTGTCTTTTTTCCATAATGATTCAAGCACTGAAGTATTTCTCGACAAAATGCTCTCAAAAAGTGTATTTTAAATTCAGAATGCTTGTACTTCAATGACAGTGGAATTAAGAAATATTTTTAGTCAAATTTCCAGTTGCTGTACTGAGATAAAAAGTAGTTTTTTTCTGCAGTTTGCATTTTGCAGTTAGAATCATAGAATCATAGAATATCCCAAGTAGGAAGGGACCCATAAGGATCATCGAGTCCAACCCCTGGCTCCACACAGGTCTACCCAAAAATTCAGACCATGTGACTAAGAGCACAGTCCAAATGCTTCTTAAACTCTGACAGGCTTGGTGCCATGACTACATCCCTGGGGAGCCTGTTCCAGTGCGTGACAACTCTCTCAGTGAAGAACCTCTTCCTGATGTCCAGCATGAGCTTCCCCTGTTGCAGCTCCATGCTGTTCCTGCAGGTCCTATCACTGGTCACTAAAGAGAACAGATCAGCGCCTGCCCCTCCACTCCCCCTCACGAGGAAGCTGTAGGCCACAATGAGGTCTCCCCTCAGCCTCCTCTTTTCCAGGCTAAACAGGCCAAGTGACCTCAGCCGCTCCTCATACGTCTTCTCCTCTAGACCCTTCAACATCTTTGTTGCCCTTCTTTGGATACTCTCCAATAGTTTCACATTCTTTTTGTACTGTGGTGCCCAGAACTGCACGTAGTACTCAAGGTGAGGCCACACCAGTGCAGAGCAGAGCAGGACAATCCCTTCCCTCGACCGACTAGCAATTCTGTGCTTGATGCCCCCCAGGGTGCAGTTGGCCCTCCTGGCTGCCAGGGCACACTGCTGACTAATACTCATCTTGCTATCAACCACAACTCACAGATCCCTTTCTGCAGGGCTGTTCTCCAGCATCTTGTAGCCCAGTCTGTACTGGGTTGCCCTGTCCCAGGTGCAGGACCTGGCACTTGCTCTTGTTGAACTTCATGCGGTTGGTGATTGCCCAGCTCTCCAATCTGTCCAGATCTCTCTGCAAGGCCTTTTCACCCTCAACAGAGTCAACAACTCCTCCAGTTCATAAACAAATCATGAACTGGAAGGAAACAAAAAAAAAATAGAGAAAAAATATTTTTTATCTTTTGGGAGCTATTCACTCAAAGTGCTTAGAGTAGGTCAGGGGAAGAATTATTTTCACCATCTCTGAAAAAAAGCAATATGCTCCAGGTAAAACTTCCATCACCCTTTGTGAGTGTGATTTTTTTTAAGGAAGCAAACAAACATTTTCCTCCCCCAAAACGAATCTTAAATCAAAGCTTCCTCCCAGAAGGTCAGATATTTCTTGTATAAGCCTTAAATACACACAGCTGTGTATTTTTTTTTAGAACAAAGACTCACACCAGCTTCTTTTAGTATTCCCTTGTCATCATGAACCAGCATGAATCACATTGAGGTACCGGACAGGTTAATAACACCTGCTTAGGAGGGGCAGGGAAATGCTGGCTTCCTCTTCCACTTCAAGGAAAACCCAGCCATAGGTCTGAAGTGTTTTGCAGACCCTGGAACATTATTTTATTGGATTCTAAATATAAATGTTTATTATGATTTGTAGTTTCAAGCAAGCAGCATTCTGCATTGGCGTGTTACTGAGCCAAAGGCAGGCCTACTGACGATATGGCATGGTATCTTTCCTCCATTTGAATGTTCAGAACTACCTTTGGACAATTAGACATAAGACTATATTTCCCAAATTTGCATAAAATGAGAATCACACAGATGGACAACACATGCTTCCCATAAGTCCAGTGTGAAAATTACTCTATCACTTGTCGTTGTACCCAATCTTTCCACATTTCTGGCAATTCACATCTTAAACAAACAAGAATTGTGACAAGCAAAACAGATGGTCTCTCCTCCTCCTTCCTAAAAAGTTCCAAAGGCACATTTCCCAAAATTCTTGCTTTATAATGGTGCCATTCCACTTGTCACAGCAGTTTTGAAAGAACTTTCTGTAACACACAAATAGCAGGCCTAAGCCTCTTTTACAGTAAGATCCTGTAAAACTTTCCTGTAAGTGAAAAGGATTTACACAGGGGATGAGCTATAGCCCCTAGGACTTCTAGGTGAATTTAAAGAGGTGTCAGTCAAGACATTTAAAGCAGGCTTGCTATTCAAAGGCTAAGAGTGCAGATTCTGTTTCCTTCTCCATTTATAACTAGACTATTAATTTAATCGGTATTTTGTGTAAGCCCATTATTCACTACGTGAGAGATTTATCAAATGTATATATTCGCTAGGGAAAGAATGTTCTGCAACAAAAAGCAGTACCTAATCAGTGGCACATACACCTCTCCGCTGGGAGTGTTCACAATGAATATATGAATGACCAAGAATGGCTTTGTGTCTCACTGTGGCCTTACAGCATATCAGCATTCTCATTTTGCCTTTCTCTCCACTCCTTGTGGTCTTCTGCTCAAATGTATTAACTGTGACTACAGTTATCCACCTCCTGCACAGAAGAAGCTCTGTGGTGTTTGGAGAGATGTTACAGGCAATGCACCTTGCAAGGGTTATGGAGCCACGGACCACCCCATGCCAGTAACTTATGCTGATGGTGGGAAAAAGAATGTCAAGTATGGAAAAATATTTGAGGAACCCATAAACAAAGCCCTCAGAACACAATGAAAGGTAAGCAACAGCAATACAAAAGAGACTGCAAAAATATGACCAGGAGTGTAACCCGGTTCTGTCTCTAAGCAACACAGCAAAACTGAAAAAAGCAACCACTTATTTCACCAGAAACAAGTATTAATAAGCTATATGTCCATCCCAGAATCATACCAGTAACCTCTGCAATACCAGTTCATAAACTTTCCTCAGTCTATACAACTACGTGTATATGCGTATAGATTTAGTAGGCATACAAATGAATCCGAATTACAAGAGAAGCTGCCTCTGTGTCTTTTTGTTACTCCAGTTGAAGCTATTCCACCGTGTAAAGAAGAAGTAAATCAAGATTCAGTAAGCCAGAAAGATGGCAGATGAGCAAGCAGAAGTAAGGTCTGTGGTTAAGGTACCACTGAAGGAATAGTAAGTGTGCTCCCTATCAGAAGACAAGATACAAACTTGACTGTCTTCTTGCTGCATATGTTCTTCCTCCATTGCTCTACCATAGAAAAGGTGAGGCATCATTATTCCTGTCTTAAAGGAAAACAATTGTTGTTAGCTGCGTTTGGAGAGAAGTCTGATGCTGTCAGAGTACATCAGGTGGTGTCAGACAACACCTACTTAAGGAGCCTCTAAGCCAGGTTAGAGGAAGGAAAGCAATTTACTAAGCACCATAAGGAATTGAGTATGACTGTGAGGCCTGTGGCAGCATACACCGAGAGGCATGGTGATGAGGACCTGCTGCTAATAGCAGATAGGCAGATGTTTTCTTCCAGACTGCAATTTCAGACTCATGTGCCTCAGGAGCTCTCTTAATTGTCCCTATTTGGCCCTAACCCTTGTTTACAGCTGGTGTATTTAATCCCCTACCCAGAAGACACATGGAGGGCTACATATTCTGTATTAAAGCAATGGCAAGCTTTATGGCCAAAACCACTGCCACGGTGAACTATCTCACTCTGACACTGAAAGTTTGTGGCCTAACTTGTTGCCATTCAGGGGGACTTTAACGGGCTGGAGGGTAGGGCCAAGAGGAACATCATGAAGGGCAAGTGCAGGGTCCTGCACTTCGGGAGGAATAACCCCAAGCACCAGTACAGGCTTGGGGCTGACCTGCTGGAAAGCAGCTCTGCAGAGAGGAACTGGAAGTCCTGGTGGACAGCAGGATGACCATGACCCAGCAATGTGCCCTTGTGGCCAAGAAGGTCAATGGTATTCTGTGCTGCATTCAGAACAGTGCTGCCAGCAGGCCAAGGGAGGTGGTCCTCCCCCTCTACTCAACCCTGGTGAGGCCACATCTGTAGCATTGTGTCCAGTTCTCGGCTCCCCAGTACAAGAGGGACATGGAGATCCTGGAGAGAGTCCAGCAGAGGGCTACTAGGATGATCAGGGGACTGGAGCACCCATCGTACAAGGACAGTCTGAGAGAGCTGGGCCTGTTTAGCCTAGAAAAGAGAAGAATGAGAGAGAAGACTCATCATTGTGTATAAATATCCGAGGGGAGGGTGCCACGAGGATGGATCCAGCGTCTTTTCAGTTGTGCCCAGCAACAGGATGAGAGGTAACATACACAAACTGAAGCACAGGAGGTTCCAACCAAATATAAGGGGGCACTTCTTTGCTGTGAGGGTGACAGAGCACTGAACAGGTTGCCTAGAGAGATTGTAGAGTCTCCTTCTCTGGAGATATTCAAAACCCGCCTGGATGCCATCCTTCACAATGTGCTCTGGGTGATCCTGCTCGGCAGGGGTTTGGACTGGGTCATCTTCAGAGGTCCCTTCCAGCCTCGGCCATTCTGTGATTCTGTGACTCCTACTTACAACTTGGAAGTGTGTTTCACACATAAATTCAGATACTTGTGGGTATGAAAAGGAAACAGTAGAAATGAATACTTAATATACAGCATGTTGTGTAACAGGACAGAGTGCCATGAATGTTTTCTTGTATCTCTAGGCAACCTAAGTCACTGATGTTAGCTCCATAATTAACTGACTGGATGGCACCTAAGGCTGATTTGTTGGTTGAGAAGAAATGGAAAATACAGAGTTTCTTGCTAATGATCAGGATCTGCCACTCTCACTTACAATGAATATCATATGATTCCCTGAATTGTCTCTTTAGTTTTAGTTGACCAGGTCAAGTTATCATTAAATTAGGTTAAGCAGTAATGTATGCCAAAAATATTCCCACTGGTACTACTGGACTATTTCTAGAATAGATTACTATTCATGTTTATCCCTGCTATTGTTCCCCTCCCCTAAATAATGCAGAAGTAAGGGTAATTTCATACTACAATCCCTAGCAAAAAGAAGTCTTACCTAAAGCATTTATAAATTCACATGCTTCTAGCTAAACGTAAATGATAAATGTTTCTGTTTACAGAAGGTAAATATCTATCTATACTGGTAGGTCAAGACAGATATACATTCATATATAAACACTTCTGATTGCTACACTGTCACATCAGTTGTAGTCAGTATGTAAAACCAAAATAAATGAGTTTATTGTTATATTTAAGATTATCTGATACTTATAATTTGAAAAATAATATCATCATGTTAACATACTAGTTTGTGAAAGGTACATCCAAAGTCTTCAATTTGATCATACATTTCATACATGTAATCACAAATTTCCCATTCCAGTCTGGCAGTGTGTTTTGAGTCTAGCTTGAAGTGATCACTTCTGAAGCAAAAAGCTCATTTGGTTTCTATACCCAGCCAGCTCATTGGAGTCTCTGCTTTATACTTAAAAACTGCACCTACACTGTAGAGTCAGGACAAACTCTTCCTCTGCTTCAGCTGCATTTAAAACTAGATGACGTATCTCTGTAGCACTTACATCTAGAGAACAAGTATCTTCTAAGAATGGAAATTAATCTAAAAATGAACTATTTTTTTTCCCTGATGAGAAACATCTTGCTAGTTTAAAAGCCAAAACACAGAACTCATTTTGCATGACACAAATGGACCCAGACTGTGAAGTGTGGGGAAAATAAAATAAATAAAATAAAATAAAATAAAATAAAATAAAATAAAATAAAATAAAATAAAATAGAATAAAATAAAATAAAGAGAGAGACCTGTTAGTAAACAGCACATACACTTTATCAGCTCAACATTTCCTTCCAGGGATATGGAACACTGTTATCATCAGCTACAGATGGAATCCAGCATAAGCAGAAGTGTAATTAGTCCACACTAATGATAGGCAGCTATGTACAACCTCTGCCTCTCAACAAACAAAGATTTCTGAAGTGGAAGCTCGAAGGCAAAAAGCAAAGAGATTCCTGTAAACATCTGTGCCATTTGCCATGTTACCTTCTGGTGGTGAAAACTGCTGATGCAAGAGCATCCTCACTAGCTAACTTCAAAAGGTCTGTGTCCCTCCTGATACACCTATGGGCATCTGCCTAGCTTGAGAGACCTAAGGGCATTGCATAGGGAAGAAACAGCATAGGCCAAGTTCTTTAAAACTAATCACTGCAGTCTGGCAAATTTTTGGCTTGCAGCCACCCCCAGCAACCATTCAAAACTGCCAGGTGGCTCTGTCTTGCCAGAGAGATGATTTGGCAGAGATTTTGAAATGAAGCAATTCAAAGTGAAAATCATCTGCCCTTTCCAAACAGAACTGTCTCAAACACTTGATTAGATTTCAATCCCAAATAGATATTTTTCCATTCAAATTAACTGACTGCAAAATAAACCATTTTTGTCCTATCCTATCAAGTTACTTGTGCCTCATAACAGCTTTGCAGTGTTTTTGCATATTGTCTTTGCACAGGCTTGGGCTTTATAATGGAAACTGACAGGATATGTTGTAAATGGAAATTATATTTTGGTAATCTTGGGAAATAGGAACCTGATGTTAATAAAAACTTGTGAGCCACAAGGTACATATGCCCTCAGCTTCCTACAACATGGTATCTCATCTCCTGCAGCAGAACTTGCTAAGAGAAAAAAATGGTATGGGATGCTAAATATGAGCAGAGGTGCTTGAGAGGCTCTTAACAGATTTAGTTTTGATTATAAAATATTAAATAGTCAAACCAGAACCTGAACTACTTTTATAAATTTTCTGATCTCAGAAAGATTTCCAATGTTGAAACTGTTCTAATATCTTAGTTTCATGGGTTTTAGTGCCAAATCATTTTATTCCTGTGTTGAAGACTTTTTGTTTGGGAACTTGATCTTATTTACACCATGAAGAGTTAAGGAGTTAAAAAAAAAGTCAGCATCACCTTGGGATTCAGTCACACCATTATTACCTACCCTTTTACATCACAGTTCAGTGATGTCACTGTGCATGCCCACATGAGGTAGTCACCCAAGTAGGTTAGACAACATACGCACTATCCTTCTTGTCTTTTTTACATGCAGATATGTCACAGCTGCAAGGCCTTGTGCCAAGACAGAGAGGACTGCAAGGCAGGTTTTCTGCCTCCTTTCCCTGCACTACCAGCTGCCCACCTGTGCAGCTCAGAGGAAGCCTCTCCACTCCTTTACTCAGCTACCTACCCGTAACGCAGGGATAACCATGCCTAGTGGATTCACTACAGTCTGAACTTCATTAGGCATAATTCATGCCATTACAACGAGCATTTCTGCAATCCATAGTACAAAGTATCAGTTTCTGCCTTTTGCTACAAGGCAAAAAGTATAATTAGCCTAACATCATTATCATAGGTTTCACAGTTACTGTAAGACTGAAAAAATATCTTCACAGCTATTTTAAGGCCAGTAAGGAGTTCTATGGCTCGTCCTCTTGCATAAGAGTTTGTAAAGTTTTTTTTGTTTGTTTGTTTTTGTTTTGTTGTTTGTTTTTTTTTTTTTTTTTAGTGATTCCTCCACCAAACCCACTCATCCATGGTTTAGATGTAGCAATTTTCATCCCCTTTTTACTTGCGCTTTTCAAGAAGAGGCGTTAACTTCTGTCAAGCCTCCGGGCAATAAAGCTGCCTTCTTAAGTTCTCCTTTGAGATCTTTTAGAAATAGTCCACAGAGACCAGCAGTCTCCTAACTAAATTGATTAGAGCTTATTGTGTTCACTGCTTCAACTATTTGCACTCCCATCTCCAAAGAGCTATTTCTGCTTACACAGACCCAGGCAAACCTGCTGAGAGCAGCAGAACTTCAAACCAGATGTGATGTTTAAGGGATAGGGTGGCCATAGAAGGAGATTTTTCCAACCACTGGTGTAAGTGTGCCACCCTCTGGACAGTGGTCTGTCTGAATCACCTTTTCCAGACTGCACCAAAATCTTGAGATTTGATCTCAGTGGTGCCAGTCCCATCCAAAAGGTTGAACCAAACCAAAAGCAAACTGCATCCATGCAGTGCTGAGTCCTGATTAGCCCAACCACAAGCAAAATGTAAGCTTTCCATTAGTAGCTCTGTAGCCCACTGCTGGAAACAGATTCTGTGCCATCAAGCACTGCAATTCATTTTCGGATATTGAATTGACCTGCAAAAATCTACATAATTTTCCTTTACCCATGGACCACTGAGCTCCTTTCCAATCTACCTGTTACAGCTAGCAGAGACACATGAACTGCAGTACCACCCAAGTCAGAAGATGGGTTAGCAGTGTATTTTGGAGTCTGTCTTGCACTAAACAGCAAGTCTCCTTTACAGAGATTGCCAAGGTAAAATGCAAACTGAAATGCAAAATGCAAATAGAGGAGAAGACCATAAAACCACCCTAATGAAAGTAAGCAGTCCAGTGACTCTCCAGACAGGGGGCAGACTCTATGAAAACTCTTCCCTTCAGGGAGATGGACACAGTACAGCAGCATCTCTCAGTGTTCTTTCCGGCTAGCTAGAGGCCCTACAGTTCATAAGCCCACAAGATTGCCTTCAAGTTCTACTATTTGTCACAATGTTCCCAGGCCATCCTAGACTATTCCTTCTTGGTTGAAAACTCTAGGTTTTGTTATTACATCCTCATAGTGGTGTCTTACTTACTTCTTGGAAGCAGTGTTCCTTAATGGGCAATTTTATAAGTGATCAGATTTCAATGGATTAAAATGTGATGAAAGTGCAGCATAAAGCAAATTAAAATTGAAAGCCTGTGTTTGTAGAATAGACTTATGTAGTGTTTGATAGATGGAGAAAAGATTAAAGAACGAGAGATCCCTACAGAAAAGAGCTTTGTCCAAAACACGTCCTCACTGGACAGTAAATTGACCAGCAGCCTATTCTTAGGAAGGCAGAAACTACCTTCTCGCAATTGGACTATGAGATTAAAAGTAGTGTTAAAAAAAATAAACTTAGAAAATCCAAGCAGATAGTATATACTGTGACATGGCGACAGCATCATATCCCAGGCTCACTCAGCATGCAGAATAAGTAGATGTGCAAAATCTTATTGAATTTTTCAATGTATCTTCCCTCAAGAGATGGTTTGAGCATTATTTGTACTGCCACAGCACAGTCTTTTATCAGCTATGATGTTATTTATTACCTCCTGGAAGTTTATGTGATCATGTCATTTCACAATAACTGATTCACCGCCATGAATTTGTCTCACCAGCATGCCCCAGAGATGAAGGCAAAGACATTTCACAGAACGGAGGCTGAGGCACAGGGGCATTAGGGTCCAGTTTAATTGATTGTCCCTCAGGTGATTTTCAGAAGTATTTAACATTATACAACATGATGCACCAGACAAAACCTAAGATAAATTTGTATGTATGACTCATGCAGCATCACATCTTATCTCTGTAGCAGAAATAGAGATCTCACCAAATTGTTCGAGCGATTCCTGAGATATCTTCCAGATAAAGCATTAAGTGACTGTTATTAGAGACTTCACATTCATTAGTGACGGGATGAAGGTTGCACATGCAATGCTGACTTTGGTATTTCCCTACTGTAAATTTCATTGTATAGCACTCCACGTGAGTTGAAGCAAAGCTGAGGTTTTCACATTCACTTTAGGGACACAGCTAACAGTTGTTTCTCCCACCCATACTCTTCACATTTGCCCTGTGTCACCCAAGCTTCTCCCTCTTCTCCTAGCCAGTCATCTCTTTGCTACAGGCTAGCTCAGCTTTTCACTCCCTAACAGCACTTACAAATATTTTTTTCCCAGCTTCTTCCTTTCTACTTTTTTTTTTTTTTTAATCCAATGTGGCAGATCCCTGTGTTTACCACATAGACACTTGGAGAGAGGAAGACCAGGTGAGAACGTTCAGTGGCTATTACCAGCTGAAAGCTAGAGTCTTACAATGAAAAGTATTAGAGAGGCTCACCTAAGGAGTATTCCTAGCAGCTCTGTCTTCAGTGGTTGCAGTGGGGACTGCCACAACTGACTTTTCATATTAATACCAAGATGACACTTTACTCATTGTTACTAAGCATTGCATCAAATACACTTCATAATGCTGGTTTCTTCAACTTAGCAACCAGCAGTGCTGTAAGGTCTAGTCTGTATTTCAGTGCTTTGTCTGTGTAGTTGCAGTAGCTAAAAGTGCAGGGAAAAAAGAAACCAGAATACTGTAACACTGAAGTTACTGCTTGTTTAAATTATATCTCCACCAAGAAAGCTTACAAAGATCACAACACAAGCCTTTCCAGCACAGATGCAGGCCTTTAGCATGTCAACAGTCAATAAACAGCATAGGGTTCCCTCATCTCACAGTCCCAGAACAATCCTGAGATATAGTTTAGTGTCATGTCTATACTCTGCTTTTGAGGAAGAATCATGGAACAGCAATACCACAAGCAGGATTTGAACTGCCTGCATAACCTCTTATCAGTAAAATCCAACTCTTGTTCTTCAGCGACCAACTAATCTGCACTGTGCCACCAGTAAATCATATAACATTTAGCACGTGTTGTAAAACAAAGCTTTTCTTTCAGCAGGCTCAAGTGTCTTTTCTTTCAGTAACAGAATTTAATCTATTAAATAAACGTGATCTTTTCCACGTTAAGCTAAGGCCAGGAAGATCTGAAATAACCTTGTCTTTTTAACTCTGTACTGCAGGAAAAAAAAAAAAAAAAAAAAAAAAAAAAAAAAAAAAAAGTGAAAAAGCTGAAAAAAGCTCTGTGTCAAAAGATTATTCAGTGTCTGACACTTAGTGGCCAAAATATAGTATTGCATTCAAAGTCAGGCTACAGAACTCAGTACCTCTTCAGAAGTAACACTATTCAAATGTGACCCCACTGGGTACACCAATAGAAATATTAAAGAACACACAATCTACCATCTTGGTAGTTTATTAGCATGTGTTTTCAAGCTACAGTGAAAATAAAGCCTGGGTTTCAATCATAGGTAATTGAACCTAAAGAGAAGCCACAAAATCCAAACATTGTAGTTTAGTTATTCCAGAATTAATGAAATAATTTCTGTCTGATCATACACTACTGACAACAGGCTCTTCTTTCACATTTGTGTCTTGAAAAATGCCAGCCACGCTACTGACATACTTTAATAACACTCCGTGGGAGTTTAAGCCTGCTACTTGGGCAACTTAAGAAAAAGACTACTAAAATGTGAAGTTAATTCTGCCAAAAACGTTATCTACATACAATCACTGAAGTCAGTTTATTTTAAAATAAGCCATGAAATAAAAATAAATAGACACACCTAAGAATTACTAACAATCTTAATGAACGTACTTAACTTGCTGCAAAATAAATCAGAATGTCACAGTACATTCTGATGTACTGTATGCCGTAAAATCTATTACAGCATTTAAAAAAATTAAATAATATTAAATATATACATATACATATACATATATATAATACAAATGAAGAAGTCCCCAAAAGGACTTTCATGGTATAATATTAGCATTTAGGCTTTGTTTTGTATCCTCAGACCTACATTCAAGGCAGATTGGTGTGAAACCCAGCCACACAAGACAGGGATGAGAACATCATCTTCTGAGAATACTGTCTAGAAAATGTGGTGTGACTAAACCACTCTAGCCCTAGTGAGTAACTTTGGCTGACGTGGTCAGAATCAGAAATGCAGAGGTAATCCTGCAGATTCAGGGAATCTAATGAACTCCTTCAAGAAAAGGGCACTACAACACATGAGATAGTCCATACCCTCTAGTGTCACATTTAGTATAATGTGTATAAATCATCCAAGAAAAAAAAAATAATAATAATTAAAAAAAAAAAAAAAACTAACCAAATGCAGTAGATTTAGCTTAAGTCTTATAAATCCTATAAACTCCTTTTGCATAGCAAGGAACAGGGTTTGACCAGAGGTGTAGAATATTGTCCAGGAAAGACATATAAATGTCTTATAAATGACATATAAATGTTCCAATAAAGGCACAAGAGATGTCAAACAGAAACTCAACATCAGAGACACATAATAAGTTTGGTACTTTGCTTTTTGGGCTTATGGACCAGAATATTCTGAATTACCTTCAAAGCACTGATGGCTTGGTTCTGAATCTGAGCCACATATACCAGAAATAATTCCGCATATCTGTTCCAAAGTCATGTTCTGTGGAACAGGAACTTCCCTAGCTCAGAAATCAAGCTGGTCATGCATGGCATTTTTGGAAAATAAATAAATACTATCATGAAACCAGTACATTTTGCAAACTTCTCATTCCACTTGTTTTCTAAAAAGGAGTGATGGTGCAACCTTGACATTAGAGAGCATGGGATATTCCTTTCTTCATACATCAGGAAGAAGTCACTTGTTCACAGGCCCTGGTCATCCTGGGACAGTTTAACCACTCCAGTATCTGTTAGAAGAGCAACACAGCAGGGCACAAGCAATCCAGGAGCTTCTGGAGTGCATTAATTATAACTTCCTGTGATCAAGGAGACAACAAGGAGATGTGCTGTTATAGAATCATAGAATATCCTAAGTCGGAAGGAACCCTCCCACAAGTATCACTGAGACCTGGCCCCACAGAGGAGCACCCCAAAATGAGACCATATGTCTGAGAGCACTGTCCAAATGCTACTTGAACTCTAGCAGGCTTGGTGACAAAACCACTTCCCTGCAGACCCTGTTCCAGTGTCTGACCACTCTTCACCCAGTGAAGAACCTTTTCCTGATATCCAGACTGAACCTCCCCCTGTTGCAGCTTCAGACCATTCCCTTGGGTCCTATCACTGGCCACAAGAAATGAAAGATCAGCACCTGCCCTTTGCTCCCCTCGCAAGGAAGCCACAGGCCACCATGAGGACTCCGTTCAGTCTTCTCTTCTCTACTCTAGGCTGAACAAACCAAGTGACTTCAGTCACTCCTCATATGTCTTTCCTTCTAGATTTTTCACCATCTTTGTTGCCCTCCTTTGGACATTCCCTAATAGTTTGTGCTCTTCTGCACCTCATACTTAAACACATGGAAGAACTCTTGTTCAACAGGGATGTGAAGGCTGAGGGCAGCTTTGGCTGAAGTGACTATGGTATGGTGGTTTTCGGGATCCTGAGAGTAGGGAGCAAAGCCAATAGCAGGATTCCAAGCCCTGGACCTCAAGAGAGTAGATTCAGGCCCCTTCAGGAAACTACTTGGAAGAATCACGTGAGATACAGACCTGGAGAAGAGGGATGCAGGGTAGCTTGTTGATTTTCAGGGACCACCTCCTACAAGATCAGGTATGATCCATTCCCACCTTCATAAAGTCAAACAAAAGTGGCAAGAGGTGTCCATGAGTCAACAGAGAGCTCCTGATTAAATTCAGACTTTAAAAGGAAGCATAAAAGAGAAAGAAGCAGGGTCAGGTCACACAGCAGAAGTATAGAAACATTGTCTGAGCATGTGATGAAGTTAGGAAAGCCAAAGACCACAGGGAGTTGAATCTGGAGATGGATGTGAAGGGCAATAGAAAACATTTCTGCAGGTACAAAAACATCAAAAAGAAGAATAGGGAAAACACCGGCCCACTGCTGAATTGGACAGGGGATCTGGTGACAAAGCATGTGGAAAGGGCTGAGGTGCTCAATGCATTATTTACCTCAGTCTTTACCAGCAAGATAGGCCTTCTGGAACCACAGGCCCATGAGACCAATGAGACCTTGCCTGGAGAAAGGATGACTTACTTTTGGTGGATCAGGTAAGGGAATAGTTAAACAAACCAAACATACACAATAGGCGCATGGGGCCTGACTGAATGTACTTTCAAATGCTGAAGGAACTGGCTGATGTCATTTTGAGTTATCTTTGAAAGGTCAAGGTGAGCAGGGAAAGTTCTTGAGGACTGGAAAAAAGCAGTTGTCACTCCTACTTACAAGGGCAAGGAGGAATATCTGAGGAACTACAGGCCAGTCTGCCTCATCTCATTCCTAGGAAAATGATGGAGCAACTAATTCTGTAAGCCATTTCCAAATATATGAAGAACAAGAAAATGACTGGGAAGATTCAGTGTGGATTTACAAAGGTGAAATCATGCTTAAACAACCTGATAGCCCTCTACGATGAGACGACCATCTCAGTGGATGAGGAGAAAGCAGTGGACAGTGTTTATCATGACTTTAGTAAGGGTTTAACACAATGTGTCCTGTAATAAACTCATTGATAAACCAATTAAGTACAAAGTACGTAAGCAAACAACGAGATGCATTGAAAACCGGGTAACGTTCCAGGCTCAAAGGGTTGTGACCAGCAGCGCAAAGTACAACTGGTGGTCAGTGATTAGTGGATTGGTGTTGGTACCAGCTCCAAACTTGTAACATCTTCATTAAATACCTGGACAATGAGAAAGAATGCACTCTCAGCAAGTTTGCAGATGGTACAAAACTGGGAGGAGGGGCCCTGCCTTAAGAAAAGCGTTGCCAGAAGGTTGATGGAGGTGATCCTTCCACTATACTCAACCCCAATGTGGCGCATATGGAGGGTGGGGAATCGATTTGTGCTCTCCTTCCTGCACAAGAATCCAGTGAAGGACCACAAAGATGATTAAGGAGTTAGAGTATCTGATGAATGGGGAGAGATCTGGGACTGTTCAGCCTAGAGAAGAGAAGGGTCAAGAGTGTCTTACAATGTATGTATATACCTCATGAGAGGAAATGAAGAAGATGAGGCTAGAGTCCTTTCAGTGGTGCCCAGTGACAAGATGGGAGGCACAAACTGAAATTTCTTTGTTGTGGTTTAACCTGGCCAGCAGGTAAGCACCACATAGCCATTCAGTCACCTTCCCCCCTCTCTGGGATGGGGGAGAGAATCAGAAAAAAATGAAAGCCTGTGGGTTGAGATGAAGACAGTTTATTAGGACATAGAGGAAAGGAAAATAATAATAATAATGATAACAGTACTACCAATAATAATACGTACAAAACAGGACCCTACCAGCTACTAGGAAGAAAGCTAACTCTATCCCAGCCAAAACCAAGACATCCTTTTAAACTCAATTGATACTTTTTGCTGTGGAAATGGTCAAACTGGAAGAGGTTGCACAGAGAGGCTGTGGAGTCTCCATCCTTGCAGATATTCAAAACCCAACTTCACACTGTTTAAAGCAACCAGCTCAAAAGGCTTTACTAAGCTCGTATTTAGACTTACCTTTTAAAAGCCCTTAATACATGCATATATATCTATTTTACCCCATGTATTTGACAGTAGAGAAACAACCTTCACCTCTCTGCATTAGGAGTGAAAATGCACTCTGCAAATCAGGCTATAGCCTTTACAGCAACTGTTTGAAAATAATATGACTGAAGCTATATTAAGACCTTTAGTTACGTGCTTCCATGTCAGGAAAATCAAGGCTGCTAAAGTCTTCCATGGTATCATGGGAATATGTTTGGTGGATGCTATTTCACCAGTAGCTTTTCAGCTTGAACTGACATTTCTCACTATTCATACCCATCAGTGTCAGAAACTATATCAGGTTTTACAGCAAAGTTTCTACATCAGCCTTAGAGGGTGTCAGTCAGCCTGTGCTTTCCATAGCCAGACGGGCTCGTCGGGCAGCAGGACTCCCAGCTGTGCCAAAATGCAGTCTGTACAAACGTTCATGCTAGACACCTAACCATCC
Organism: Aythya ferina; assembly: GCF_964211825.1. Taxonomy (NCBI): domain Eukaryota; kingdom Metazoa; phylum Chordata; class Aves; order Anseriformes; family Anatidae; genus Aythya; species Aythya ferina. The sequence continues at coordinate 124,130,912 of NC_140297.1, forward strand.
TGACAGCAGATATGCTCAGAGGAGGGCACACGTTTCCCCACACAGCTGATGCTTTCCCTCCCTGTAACTGCAATAGCTTTTCACTGGAAGTAGGAGTTAGTGTTACTATGGTAGAGTGTTTTCGCTTGTGTTTGTTGAAAGGTGTTTGATAGTAAGCACAGGGTTGAGTGAATGTGTCATCTGCCAGACTCTGTACACACTGAGTAGAAAAGAGAAAAGTTGAGCAACCAAGCTGTTTTCAAAATGTGTCCCCTGATGACTACAAGGGTATGATTGGCTGTATCACCTCATCTCATCTCATCTCATCTCATCTCATCTCATCTCATCTCATCTCATCTCATCTCATCTCATCTCATCTCATCTCATCTCAGTGTCTTGTTTTGAATCTATCTTTGAAAGATAGATTCTGAAGACAGGAGACATAATGGTAAAATTAAGATGTCAAACAATCTTCAGACAGGGTCCTACAAATAAAAGAGCACTGTTGTTTTACACTCCAGAAGGGATACTCATTTAAAACTGTTCATAACAGAAAGAATTTCAGTAAATTTCAATTCTGTGTTCTACTCTTTTTGTAAGGATCCATCCATTTCATCTCTACTTAGACAGTGTCAGATGCTTTATCTTTTTATTAGTGGATTTCTAGGTGTATCAATAGCCACCACAATCTGATAATGAAAACACTATACAGGTCCCCCAAAAAGCAAGGTGTTTAGAGCTTCTGTCTTTATATGGGACTACTTAGGACAAAGACCATTCCAAGATTTCAGAGTCAAACTTTAGTACTTGAGGTACTAAAACTCAAAACCCTCAATCAAAAACAACCCACAAGGTTCAAGTTGATTTGCATGTAATGAAAAGCAGCAACTAACTACAACGTGATTTTCTGATATAAAAAAAAACTTAGTTCTCTTTACCCATAAGGTTCACATTTGACCATTTGTATATCTGAGGATGCTTAAATGAAACCCCTGAACAGATATGTAATTCTAACATTGCTCCACATACAAACTTACCTTTAATCACCCTCATTGAAATTTTCAGTGAGTTGACTCTTTTAGCCTTCCACTCACCACAAACACCTAAGACAGACATCCACCGAGCCTTTCCTAGATATCTAAGGCTTCTCTATAGGTATATAGAACCTCTATATAGGTATAGACCTCTATCAGTGCTAACCAGAATAATAGAGATAAACAGTTTTCATCCAAAAATTAGAAGCGGACTAACTGCAAAGAAATTAGCAAAAGGGAACAGTTAACACAATGAACCAGCAAGATTAGTATGCATCTAGTCACCATGTCACAGGAAATGAATTTTCAACATTTTTCATGGAAAAAAAAAAAAAAAAGTGATCTGAGAGACAGAACAACTGGCAAAGAGGAAGATCCTACTATCAGATTGGAGAAATTGAAGGCAAAGGTCTGTCTTTTTTTTCCCTTTCATCTCCCTTGGGAATAGAGAAAATAAAAAGGTATCTAAGAAGAAGGAAGGTGCCCAACTATACTCAGTCCAAGGCTGCCGAGAATCTACACAAACTGCACTGAAACAAATTTCGACACATTTTCTTTCACAAGTCAAATCTGAATTAGGGGGTACTCACAGTATAGATTACAGCTGTTAAAAATATCAGCACAGACTTTAAGAAGTGGTTTATTGTGCAAGTTCCCCAGTTGCTCTGGTGTTTGCACTGCCGATATTGAACTCCAGAATTTGAAGAGCCTATTGGAAAGTCACAGAGTGAACAAACTTGAGGATTTCAGAGAATGTCCTGCATGTATAAGGATGCATACACAGTGTGTCTGGAAATGATTTATTTTTTATTTTTTTTATTCTTCCTTCATGTTTTTGTGATTAAGGCATGAGGGGAACAAGATTTTCACACAAGATGAATTAGGGTGGTTTAAAATGATCTCTTCCATCTTTATCTGTACTATTTGCAGCGTGCTTATCTCCTTCCACTCCTTCCTAATGCTACAGATTTACAGTGCCAACAAAAGTAATGAATGACCTGAATTCACCTTTAAATCCCAGGAAACTTGAACAGCCTGTATCTACTGAAATAACACTGTTATTGCAACAGCTTTCAGTAATAAACTCTTAACTGGACTGACAGAAGTCTAGTCTTTGTTGAATACCTCCTCTAATCATCTCAATACAGAACAAGCTGTTTACTTTAATGTTTATTTTCTTGAAACACAACAAGACTTCATTGTTTGAATTACTGCATAAATACGTAGCTTAGAAATAGTCACTGGTGAACATTATTCATGGATGTAGAGGTCTTAAATGATTCAGACTCTGATTCACTCACATCCTCAATAATTATTGCTACAAAAGGGAACACATTTTAAAGAACAGGATGTGAAATTAATGTTCTGAAGAATTTGTAAAACAAAACCTCTACAGATTTTTTCTCTAGTTCAGTAAGAATTGTTACTGACTTCTAATGGCTCAATCAGGAGCCTTTCAGTTTTAAACAAACATGAAACACAGATATTTTTTTCATAATAAAAACAAAATACAATGGTTAGGTAACTGGAAACTTTTAGAATTATTTTAGACCACTTTAGACCCAGTGATGCTGCACTCTTGCTTTAATGGCAATATACAGGTAAAGTTACTGGGTTATTTTGTAAAAATGAAAGCAACTCAGTGAGTCAAAGAGTCTTCATTCAGCTCTGAGTCAAAGCTTTTGGGAGATTTACTGTAAAATTCTTTGGAACATCTATCTGAAAATTAGAAGTACTTTTGTTTGTTTGTTTATTTTTCCCTGTAGTTCTTGTATTTAATCAGCCCTATAAGTAGAATTAAAAAATAAATAAAAATAAAATAAACCTCCATCATGACAATTTAAACAGTTAGAGTCCTGAGATTTAGACAACGCTACAGACAAACATTTCTGTCCTCAGGCACGGCAAATATGTTCTACAAAGATTAGCTCAAGAGCTTTTTGGAAGTCTTAGGTATTTGAACAAATGCTGTGTGTTGCAGTCTTGTTTCAGAATTCCCAACTTTGCTAATTGACTGTACTATGTGGCATTACATTTTGTTTCCCATTTACTGTTTTTTTTTTACCTTTGGTTTTCAGTCATGCAATCAAGAGCGTTAGAGATACCAGGTGATGTAAATCAACTGTATAACAAAAGTTAATGTAAGTGAATTGTTTATATGAACTATTTGACGAGTATTTTTGAATAATAAATGTAGTTGTTCAGATGAAAATCAGATCACAAAGCATTGAAAGGTGAAGAAAGGGGTTAACATTTTGACACATACTATCAGGTAGTAAATACCTGTTCAGTTTTAATTTTGGTATTCATTTGTAACTTTGAATGCTTACACAATTTGATTAAGTTTTCTCAATCTATTTGAAGTGTGCCCAGGTCTAATGGAATGATGACATAATTAATGTTTGCCTCATATCTATAAGGAACTAATCTAAAAAATTAAGTAACTATCTAGCTTTAGCTTATATATATATATATATATATTCATTTAATAACCAGGGAAACAGCAACAGGGTATTTTATTTTAATTCTTGTAAAATGTCTTGAGCAGCACATTGGATAGATGACCTCTAGGGGTCCTTTCCAACCTATACGATACTTTTGAGTCTTTTTCCAGTGAAGTCATGAGGTATGTAACACTGAAAATCTTGCACCTGGATCAAACATTTGTGTAGACATCTTTTGTGTTCTTCTCTAGGTTGAATAATGTTCTACCTGATTTGCAACGGTTGTATAATCATAGAAAATAAGGCTAAAAGAGGTTAGTCTGGTCTGCCTCCCTCATCTGGGTCCATCTAGTCCATGATAATCATTTCATTATGAGGCTGGCATCTATAATAATTCAATAATGAAAGTTCTGTTACTACCATAGGACTCCAAATGGGCAATTAGAGAGAAAGCTTATTTCATGTAGAAAATATATCCATTATATTACATTTGGTGATGTAGATCTTGATTATGAGAAACTTGGAATGATACAAGATGAACTTACTCACTAAAGATCATTTCCTATGAACTGTCCTATCACCCTTCAAGAGCAATAATACTACAGCTGATTAATTGAGGAGAGAGATTTCTGATGACTGAGAAGTTTTTTGTTTTGTTTTTTTAATTTGAGGACATAGTCAAAAGAGAGGACAGAAAGTATATATGTCACAGTAATCAGTGAGGAAAGAGCAAAAATGTGTAAAGCCAGGGTGCAAGAAACAAAGAAGAAAACTTTTGCCATGGTTCAGGATAGAAAAGTGATAAAGGAAGATAAAAGTAGTAACAGAGGTTCAGATGAAAAGGAGTTGTGGAAAACAATGGATGTAGAAAAGACTGTGCTAAATAAATAAATAAATAAATAAAAACCACTACCAAAACCACATAAATTGTCCTATACTGGTATGTTTTCTATAATTTACTTCAATTTAAATATATATATCCTTAAAAGCCTTAGTTTCAACATCCCTTTCTCTTTTTTTTTTAGGCTTCCTAGGGCTGGCACATCACTGGGACAATGGATCCTTCCTGAGCAAATCTGCATGTTTTAACATTGTGTTCAGATGCAGGCAGATGTCATCTGTCATCCTGCTATCTATCAAGGCAGACAACACACAGGAAGATGTGATAAACTAAAAAATTACACAGTGAACAGTATTGCTCAGCTTCAGTTCTTCAGCAAAAACATAAGCTATCCCTTTCTTCGGTTTTAGCTCCCTCTTACTGATCCAACGACTCTTTGTTTTGTATGAAGCATAGGAATGTGTTGAATTTGTAAGCTATTTTAAATAGCTCTTCTGCCTCTAAACTTCTTGGTCTCATCACATTTTGAAAAATAAAATATATGCAGTCTGCAGCCACTCTTCCAGGGAGTAGAGAAAGGATAAACTGCTAGAGAACATGGGAGACTTCTCTGAAAATCATGTCAACTTGTTGATGGATATTTTTAAATTCATTTCAGATTCATTGTTTTGAAAAACTCTAATTTTTTTTTTTTGTTTGCACATAACCGTTGCTTTTATGCCTGGTTCTATTTTAAACAAAACTTCATTGGATCAATAGCCATAAGGTTTAACAGATTCTTAACAAGAAGTTACGCATTCTGCATCTTTATCCAAAATTCCCAATCTGATTACATCCTGTAAAGATGTACATTGGCAAAGTTTCCTGAAACAGAATTTCAGACCTGAACATTCTCTAAAGTTAGATGGTAACACTACATTCACCAGCCCAGATCTTCTCTCTCTTCTGTTTGAGGTAACCAAATGATGAGCCCAAATCTAAACAGTTATTAGAGAAAGTATGGAATTTACATCCAATACCATAATTAAATTCTTCTTTGTATAATATCAGAAATCTGCATTTAGAAAATATAGGCTTAGAAGAATGTGAAAATTATGGCTGTGGGAGATCTTCAGCCTAAAATGATGATCCTTAAGTGAGTTAGATTCCCATCCCTTTTAGAGATGGATGAAGGAGAAGGACCCTGAGCTTGTACTACTTGCTCAGTTAACATAAACTGAAGTCGTTTTATTCTATTTGTTCGAAATCAGTCTTACCAAGATGAACTATGCTGTAAAGTGATACAAAAGAAGGTCAGGGGATAAGAAGAAATAAAAATTGAATTGATCAGCTATAATCCAAGTTATTGCATGAAAAGTAAATATAAACTACAACTATCTATTATCATATGTTCTGTTGTTGCTGAACATACGCATCCCTTTTTGTCAGAAAAAATACAGCAAATAGCAGCTTCCCCTGATTTTCGCGTCTTTCTCACATCCAGCAAGTCTGAGGGTTGCTTTTCTCTTCTCACCACAACCCGGGACTGCTCTCCACACAAGCAGGTTGTTCTGCCTCTCCAAGTGGGTACAAAACTTGGGCTGTCAAGTTTTCCTCCACTGCTTTCTTCAGTTGACGCTCTTTCAGCTATGATTCAGCCTTCACCAGATGAACTGAGATTTGTCTGGAACCTACCTCACGATTTATACTATCTGTTGTTTTCTTTTTTAAAAAATTGACAGAATTTGAGACAAAGTTTTAGGAAGCGGGCTGTACGGCAGGACAGATGATGCCACCGACGTTACACTCCCTGTGACAGTCTGCGCCTCACCCCGCCTGTGATTGCCTTCTTCCACAAAGCTGCACCTAGCAATTACTTTTGGTGTCTGTTGCGGAGCTGTCAGCCCCCCATCAGCTGTCAGAAGGCTGAATTTCGCTCCTTCTGTGCCTTATCACAAAGCCCCTGGCTGACAGGCTTCCTGCGATGTGTGCATCCGACTGCCACAGTGCACCACCAGCCGGCTGCACCCCCCTCAAGACCACTCTCTCATCCTCAGGTGTTTAAACTGTGCTCCCTCCTGGATGGGGGAATGAAGATTGCAGTGAGGGCCAGCAGCACAGAGAGGAACAGAGTAGCACAAGCCACCAACAGTGACTCCTAGACCCCACAGTATGTGCTCCTCCCTTCCTCCCTATGGGACTCCTTCCCAGGACGAAACCTGCCTGCTACCTCAGCTGCACCATTTATTATTGGCAGCTCTGGCCCCAAAATTAGCCCTGACCCTCAGGCACAGAGAGTGGAGGGGCGTGGGTGCTTCTTCAATTCAGCACACATCATATGGATTCAAATGGTGAGCCCACAAGGAGGAAAACCCAGTCATCCTAAGCCAAAATTTTACAGCAGAAACTGTTTCATCCATTATATGTATCATTTCAATTTAGTCCCCTCCTGCTTTGAATGCCTTCACCTTTTAACAACTCTCAGTATTGGCTTTCTCACCTACTTGTGTTCCTCTCTGCTTTGTCGCCCTAGAAACAAGTGCTGCTGCTTCAGCAGCTCTGTCTAACCCCTCTACACCTGGGTGCTTCAGACCTGCAGCTCAAGCTACAGAAAGAAATTAATGGAAGGAGTGCTTTGGTCTTTAAAGAATATTCTCTGTGCAAAATCCCTGTGGTCTCTAAGTACTTCTTTGCACATAAAATCTCCAGTATAAAGTTCAGCTGCATGTATAAAAGATGCCCCACTCTATGGGCTTCTCATGCAGATGACAGACCAAAATGACCCTGCTCAGCCATGCTACAGGTGTGACTGAAGCAACTTAGTTAAACTCCTGGCTGTCTCTAGGAATGAGTGTTGCTCTCTATTTTTCATGTGCAGGTTTCATTTGGCAGCTAACCAGCCACAAAGTGCGATATTAAAGAAATATATATATATATCTCCATATAAAATGACATGACGATGCTGCCAGCTTCTTCTCCTTTGTTTATATCTACTACAATCTGAAGCCAAGATGAGAAATGATATTTTTCCATCTTTTACATATGCATATACATGCACACACAGATACATACACTCCAATTTATTTAAAGATTCTAAAATATTAATTATTTCTGCAGCTTTCCCTTTAAGTACTTAAAAACATAAAATAGTAAGAGAGCAGACTTGTCTTCCACAGCACAGCTGAATTAAAAGACATGGGCAGGTCCTTCTCTAAACTCCTAACCCTCCTTGCTCTTTTCTACTCTAAACTTGGAAGTGTTGTTTTCTGAAAGCAGCTCAGCTGTCCTAAGAAAAATCATAATTTTGTACTTTGAGAAGTAATTTTGATACAATTATTTTTGTAGTTGTTTGCAGTCACAGGAGAGGACCCATCTTCAGCATTTATTTCCAGTTGCTCATGACTTTTGTCAGGAAAGAATGACAACAGTAATAAAAACCAAACTGTTAAATGCTTACATTGTCTGCATTTTTTTAACCCTTTCTATTGGAAAAATTAAGGCCAACATTGTGAAGAAAGTTGAAGAAAGAAAAAGTTTTTCCCTTTGTTACTTTTTCTAGTGTGTGCTATTGGGTGTGCAAATTACCTCTCACTCTTCTTTAAATAACATTTTTCTCCCCTTCTTCATTCAGCATAATGGGGAAAAAATAGGTGATTGAAGTGGAGACATCAAATTACTTTTTTTTTTCATTAAATCAAAGATTCACATTTTACTTCACACCACAAAATCTAAAACACAGTTGTCATAAAGACAGTTTGCATGTCAAATAAGAATGGCACAAGCCAGTTGCAACCAGATATTGTGAAACAGAATGGCTTTGTCACTCTGGGTCACAACACCTCGTGGGGACAGTGCCACCATGCAGGGTCACAGTGAGAAAAAAGGCCCAGACTACACAGCTACAATCCTCTGGCTCTTGTACAAGGGGATGAAAAGCAGGGGAGAAACCCCAGCAATGCCCAAGCAGGACAGCAAGTGATGAAAGTCAAATGCAAAGCCATGCAAACCAGAACACAAAATACAACCTGAGCTCAGAGGCCTGGATAACAGAAAACAGACCCTGAAAAATGATGACTGGTTATAACCTGTTCACAGGGACTCACATCAGTTTTAGAGAAAAATAGTCATGCATAGACATATAAGTGGGAATAGTGAAGGGGCACTATACAGCTGGACATATGTGGCTCCCAAACCCCAAGTACAGCAGGGTTAAGCAGGGTTACAAGCAGAAGCAGATCACTATCATCAACCTAATGTGCACAGTGCACACAACCCTTTGCTTAGTCTGTAGGATCATGCTACAACTGAGACACCCCCAGATGGCTTAATCTAAAGGACTACACAGCAGCATACAGTGACCAACCCAGAGCATCCTTTTACCACCAACAGTAGCTTCCACAGGGCTAGCTCAAGAGACCTATGTACCCATCTTCTTAATAGGGGGGAAAAAAAAAAAAAAAAAAAAAAAAAAAAAAAAAAAAAGGATTTGGGGAAAAGCAGTAAGAATAATCAATCATTTCTAACACTTTACATGAATTCAGTCTGTCTCAGATCAAAACACTTGTCTGTTTTCTCTAGTTATGCTAACCTGGGACCTTGCAGCAGTGCTACAACCAAGCTCACTTCTTCACTCTTGCCAGTTTAGAACAACAGATTTTGAAGCCATGAGCCAGTGGCACCCAGTGCAGCTGGTTCATATAGGTCCAGAATAGAAGTGAATGGAACAGAAAAAAAAAAAAAAAAAAAAAAAAAAAAAAATAGTGTAAAACAAACTGAATAAAGCAAAGGGTAAATTTTTCTCAAACAAACAAAAAACAACTTACAGTTTATTGGGCTGCTGTAGGCTAGCACCAAGAGCTACAGTCCTCAACTTTGACAGTCCTCAACTTTGACATGCTAGGAAGAGAAGAATTACCTTTAGATCTTTTTGGTGTCTCCTCTCTAGACAGATGGGAGGCTATGCCAATGAAAGTGGAGGGGAAGGAGCCACAAAACAAGGGTGTCGTTGACAAACATGGCTTCTAAGGAAGGCCTATGGAGGACCATCGTGGAACAGAAGCACATCCCCAGGGCTCTTGTGCTGGTGAATTTGTGAACTCCTCATACTTGGTGAGCTTGTGCACCAAGCCCTGGTTGGCCACAGCCCCTGAGCTGCAGTTGGAGTAGCAGCATGGTGAACCACCAAGGGGTAGGCCAAGCCTGAAGAAAACAAAACAGGAGCCAGTAACACATGTCTCGGTGGCAACATGCAAGATCTGACAGGTCTGGAAGTGAATCAGCATAATTCACCATTTGGGTGAGGTCTCAACATTGCTGGGTATTTCATTGCTTATTAACGGGGGTAAGGAAAGGAGAGAGCATCACGGGAGTGACAGTTCATCCCAGTTCCAAGAGTGACTTGCATTTGGGAGCTACCATTAGTTTTTTTTGCCTCAATTAAGAACAAGCCAAGTCTCCAGAGTGTTCTGTTTGCTCAGAGGCATTAAATCAAGTTTAGATTTTTGTTTTGTTTTGTTTTGTTTTGTTTCTTAAAAGGGACAACTATCTTTGTTGCAGCTCAGCACTGAGACTGCTGGGTAAAATTCTGGACTGGATGAAGAGACTGATCCCAAACATCTCATGGTGTCCCTCTCCCCCTCCCTCCTGACCTTAAAAGTGGTTTCTAGCCGCCAGAGATGCACTCCTGTTCCCTCCCAGAGTAAAAAGAGTGGACTTCTGCCCAGCAGTGTCTAGAGGAGATGACTTACTCCTTTCCTTCAGGGGACTGAAACAGTCAAATACCTCTTAGAAACTCTGATCTGTTTTTTTTTTTTTTTTTTTTTTTTTTTTTTCAGGTGGTCTAATTCATTCTGTGTGGCCTAACTTCTTTACAATAATCCTCAAATGCAAAGGATTTTAAACAGGGACTTGGGTATGGAATTTATATTTCTTTCTTGCCATCAGCCTGCCAAGGACCTTTAATTATCATTTTGGCTGGAGTTTCAAGTAAGACTGAGACTACAGGTTGCTCTTGCCCAGAGTCTGTTCCTTGCCTATGCTGCCTTCTCACCAAGCCACAGCTTCTAGAGAATAAATGCAAAGTTTTTCAATGCAGAATGGAAAGAATGAGGCTACACTTCGTGTAACCATCAGGAACAGCCTGTAAATCCTGCATAGCTTAAAATGGCAGGAAAAAAAGAGAATGCAAGAAGATAATTTAGAAAGTCAACTGGCTGTACTGAACACACCTCATAAGGTTGACTGGCTAATATGCACCTGAAAAGGTAATCTATAGCATATGCCAGAATTTCCTGATCTCCTCAGTCTGGTTCCACAATATTACTCCTATTTATAGACTGCAAAACAAGAACAGTCCAGAGTGATTGTTTAGTCTGATATTCTGTGTAAGAGAGATTTTAGCATTCCCCTACATTAACTCTTGATCCACGTCCAAGAGCCTATTTATCTAGTCCATTAGTTTTCAACCTTTCACAATTTGCATACCTTTAAGCTTTCCAATAGGCTTGAAATGTTGTACGGGTATTTCAAGCCCACTGACAACAAACTTGGTCTTCCTAGTTACCTGTCTTAGACCTCTTCAGAGTAGCCCCTGGACTTCCAGGGTGCTCACAAATATATATACAAAGCACAAGTACCTTTCAAAAAGCATCAACTCTTAATTTTAAATAATTGAAACAAACATTTTAAATGCCAGAATAAGGGGTCCCCAGTTTATTAATGCTGATTAATAAATTACCCCCATGGATAAAAGCTCACTACTTCTTACCCAGATTTCTCTGGTTTCAGCTTCCAGACAGTATATGCTGTTTCTCTTTGCTGGCTAGGCTGAAAAGCCCTCCATTACTGTGCTCCTTTCCTGATGTGGACTCAGAGACAGACTGTGCTGCCCTTTTGCCTTCCCTCTGATAAGTTAAATGGATTGATCTTCCCCCAGGCACACTATAGGGTATATTTTCCCACCCATTAATCATTCCCCATTATAATGTAAACAAAACCAAAAGGTATTAACTACATTCTTTGTATTTCTCTGTTCATACTTATGTTATTGCCTGGTTTAAAAGACAATTTTATCTAACTAAGTTATAGATCATTAAGCTGAAAAAAAGTTTGCCCGTTACTGCTGTTTTACCATCTTGCCCCATCTTGTCTCATTAGCAGGAACTGATTGAGCATGAAGGTGTTCCCTGGCTGTCAGTAGATAAAGTAGGTGCTCTTGGCTTTCATCTGTTCTGAATTCTCCTTGTCTCATTATCTTCACAAGGTCAGATTCTTTGACACCGGGACTGCTTGCTTAGCACTCCATTCTGGTAATTACTTGCCTGGCAACCTTAACCATAAGTAGATTGCATGTATATGGCAGCAATGAAAGTATCAGCATACAGGCCAACAGCCATATATCCATATAACGCAAATACCATTAGAAATGTGTTCATTCTACTGATGTAATTGTTATGCTTCCATATTATCGCACTGCTGCAAGCACGATGTACACATTAAAATGCATGGTTTATATTACAGCACCTAAAACAGAGTTGCAATTCAGCTTTCTTTTAGGGCCAATTCCATTGCCTTTTTTCCTTGAAATTTGTGATTGGCTTATTCAGGAAAGACTAAGCTGCACTTCTCTGAATATGTTTTTATCCTGTGTTATAAAGACATGCTCAACTCTTGAAATTTTAAAGTTGGTAGAGAGTTCAGGAAATTCTGGAAGGTGACATCCATTGCTGGTATCCTCACTGTGCACTATCCTCAAATCAGTGCACAGTCCTCTGCAAAATGAATGCTTCCCCTTCGATCTGTTTATTGTGAGAAAACAAAAAAAATGCAGCATATGATGGATGCCTCACACAGCTCCCCGTTTTTTCAATTTTACAATCGCAAAATTACTTCCTCTACAGCAAATCTTATCTGCACAGTTCATCAACAATAGTCAAATTGTATTTGAGTTACTTACATCTGCAAAGTTGTAATAGTAATATATATTTTGTTTATGTTCACAGAAAATTCATGAAAAGAATAAAAACATGAATGCCTCACACTTTGGCTCAATGCCTAAACAAAAAATACCTTCACACCGCTGTGGTTAAAACTCGTTTATAGCAGATTTAAACATATTTCTTCTGCTAATGCAGTGCATCCTCAGATCACCTCATTCTTCTTAATGTGTCAGCGATATTCAGATTTATGACAAAGCTTTCAAATCACCTATTCAATGTGATCTCAAAGGTGGTCGAGTATCTAAATAAAAATCTGTCCACAAGGCACTGGGGAGAGGTATCACGTTGCACTTACGTTGTGCCATTTATTGATGGTGGTCACATCATCCACATTTCACAGACGGAAAAACTGATGCCCTGAGAAATTAGATGACAAGGCACTAATCATACAGCAAGTTAGAAATACTTAGACCTGCAGTGTCTCAGTTTCTTAATCTCATCAGTCTAGTTCATTTTATTTTGAAACCTCTGATGGTCACAGCCACAGGCGACAGTACGAACCCATGTGCCTACTTTTCCTATCATGATGCCCTTGGTTTGCTCATAATCCCCTCCACAGCCCACAGCCCAGCCTCCCAGGCTCAGAGCATTTCCTACCATCCTCTTCCCCGATTACCACCTGTGGTCACAGAAAATCCATCCTAGTCTTGTAGCATCTTCAGTAATAGGCATCCTTCCCCAAACAGAAGTTAACACTTCTTTCCACACACTTCAAAAGCACATTTAAAATCAGGTGAAGACAGTAGCCCAAATAACCCCACAGATATACAGATTTCCTCCCCTTTTGCCTTTTAGCTCCACCAACACTCCTTAAATAAGGCTTTGCCTCAGTTACCAGTATAGAGGTACCTGTAGGAACTGAATCTCTTGATTCTCAATGTACAGGCTGTAGCTTTTTGTAATACCTCTATCTTCCTCTCTGGGAATCACTTTAGCACAATGAGGATCAGTCTCAGCCTTAACACCTGAAGCCCTGGCCATGTTTTGGTTGAACAACTTTCTTACCAGCTGCAAGGTGGTATTCACCGGAACATGTTCTACCTAGGGGCAGTGTGCATCCTGGCATATATGTCAGCTATACCTCCGTGGTACAGCTGACAGGGTGCAATGTTTTCACAACCTCCTGTCAGATGATTCACTTTCCATTCTGCTCTTTCCCACAGATCCTGGGGATCCTGCTTCCTTCTATACGCCACCTCCTTTAGAGTCTAATTAGTTTCAAGTCTTCCTCTTTCCCTCATTGTATTACCTCTCATGAATTTCTTATTCCTGAACTCAGTCAGGAAGGAGTTTGAGTCTTGCTCACAGCAGATTATCACCAACCCTCTCTGGCTTTGGAAAGCTGGTGCCCTGGGTACATATATTTATTTATTTTTCATCACTGGGTAAACAAAGTCAGTTAGTTACTGTTTGGATGCTTGGCAATGCCTTAGGCAGTCTGTTATAACAGGTTTTCTATCAGTCTAGACAGCAGCCAAGTTTGAATGTGAAGTTTTTTGCATGTTCTGAACTTTATACCCTAAAAAATGTATACCATGCTCACATATGACTGCCACATGAGGAACCAGTGCACCCAGTGCTTTACTGAGATTAGATGGGATGGTCACCCTTGAGGAAACCCAAAGGCTGAGAGAAGACAACAGAATGTAGTCAGAACATGTTAAGAAAACAATGAGTGACTTGTATCAGGAAGAGGAATTTATCAGGAATGAAAGAAGAGAACATTTGGGTGACAACCAAAGCAGGGTGTTGTTGTAGCTGGAGTTTTGCAGGGGAGCAGTCATGGAAAAAACAAGGCAAGATTTACATTAAATGAAGATGGAAAACAAAAATGAAGAAAAAAGGGTCAGCATCTTAAATGCTGAAACCAAGGTAAAAGAGTGATATTCCAGACTGGGCTTTAAAAAGTATTCATTTTGAGCATAGGAAGCCATATCCCAGAAACCTCCCACAGAGCAGAGCACAAGCCTGCAGCTGCTATGAGGATGATAAGGCAGACCAGTTCAAACAGGATGTTTTACCTATTTTCCAGGATCTCTTTTTCAAAAGAACAGTGTGGGGGATGATTTTTTGTTTGTTTGTTTGTTTGTTTGCTTATCCTGAATTATAGTCTCTGCAGCAGATACTGCTGTCCACTCCTCTTCACTCTCTTTGGGAAGTTCATAACGTCTCCAAACAGATAAACCTTACAGAGTGACAAATGATAAACAAATCCAAAGAACAGGTACAGTTTGGCAACAACATCTACACAGCTTTCCCTTCACGTCTTAACCCAGTTTTAGGAAAGAAAAGTGTCGTGGCAGCCAAGAGGTCAAACTGCATTTTTAGGTGCATTAAATACAGCACAGCCAGCTGCTCAAAAGAGGTGATTCTCCTGCTATATCTAACATTGGTGTGGTCTCACCTTGAGTATTGCACACAGTTCTGGTTTCCCAAGTATTAAAAGGATATCAACATACTTGACAGCATCCAGAGTAGGACAACAAAGCTGGTGAAAGGGCTGGGAGGCATGTCCTGTGAGGAGGGGCTGAGGACACTTGGGTTGTCAGGGCTGGAGAAAAAGAGGAAGAGGCGACCTCGCTGCTCCCTGCTCCTTCCTGAGGAGGGGAGGTGGGCAGGGAGGTGCCAGCCTCTGCTCCCTGGTAGGCAGTGACAGGATACATGGGAACTACACAAAGCTGCATTAGAAGTGGTTCAGATTGGACCACTGACATCAAAAGCTTGTTTTTTTCTATGAAATGCCTCGTGGAGTTGGAATTTTCCAACAAAATCTTGTTCTAGCTGGAAATCTGCAGCCAGCTCTGCAATGGAGCTGTACAAAACAGTAGGGCTTGTGCAATACACTCATGCTGATCTCACTAGAAGTTTGTCACAGTCAAAACAATGCATATGCAAAGAGGTAAATTGTATTACCCTTACTCCTAGTGGTTACAGCTCAGCTTTTGTGAAGAGTTCACATATTAGTCTCATGCACCTCCGAAGTCCCACTTAGGACACTTTGTCAGACATAAGCGACATGTGAGTCCTCTGCTGGCAGCACTCTGCGCAAAGGTCAGTTCATCTCATGTAATGCTGATGAAGTGTGGCCCTTTATCCCTAACTTTAACCTAGAACTGCAGATCCAGCTATCTCAGCAGATTCCTGAGATGCTGCCTCTGCAGCATGTTAAGAGTTTCCCACCAGTATTAAAACCATTGACCCAGCCCAGCTTGTTTTATTTCCTCATTTACCCAGGGAGAAAGACTCTGATTTTTTTTTTATTATTTTTTTGTGAAGGACAATGTATGACAATTTTGTGAAGGACAATGTATTACAGGGTCTTCTTTGAGGTAAACAGACAGAAATTCTTAAGGTCAAACAAGAACAGATTCTCAGGAATGAATAATTAATATGGATATACAAAATGTCAGAACTCAAGTTTCTAGGATTTGCTAAAACACAGACAAATTGGAATCTGACAAAAGCAAATTGTGTTTAATAACCCTTAAAGATGTGATCCCTGAAGCATCCTGCAGTACTCAAGTCTCTCCTTGTCCAACTTCTTTCATCTTCATTTGTGCCAGACAAAGACTAGTGAAAATAATGTTTGAACTTTAAGTAATAAAATCAGTTATAAAATCACTTACTTTATCACACATTAAATTTTTTTTTTTTTTTTTTTTTTTTTTTTTTTTTTTTTTCCCACTATTGCTTTTTTTAACCTTCCCGACTATTTTTAGTGACTGCAGTATTCAGCTGCACGGAACCACAGCTCCTGAAGCAGCCCAGTGCCACGGGGAGGGGTGCCTGACAGGCACAAAAAGCTGCATTGCCTTTTGCAGTCCAAAGTGATGCCAAACCTTGGGACTGCAGATGTTGCAACACTGAGACCCAGCTACCAAGACAGAAACACGAGATAATATATGGGCTTTAGCTAGGGGCTTTTTAGTCAGGTGGATTATAACTGACATGGAACAAGGGCAGGATAGGGTCACATGTAGGTAGAACTTATGTTGGAAATCACAACATAGCATGTAACTGTTCATTTATGCCTCCTATGGAAGTCTTTAAACCTGTGATGTGTTTCTGATATTGGCATCAGTTCAACTTTATCATCAATCCGTGCAACTGAGCTACTTCTGATTTATGCCAATGCCAAATTAGTTTCACTCAAAGTGCAGAATCAGGCTATCTAGCAATAATGAAAAAAAAGGAGAATATTAAGTTGTAGCTATGTATTCCACACTGGCCCTCTGGACCCTTCTTGGTCAGATTCATAGATTAACCCTTCAACTAAGTGCTCTGAAACCAGGAGATCCCATTGAGTTATGCAGTTGCAAGCAGTGGGCAGTGAGTCTGGATATGTCAAAAGTGAAACTGAGAAATGAGAGGCAGAACTGTTCAGAAGAGGAACCATACCAGTGAAGTTCTCTGCTGTCAGAAGAAAAGTTTCAAACCACAAAGCTGTTAAGTGCTGAAAGGAAATTTATGAGCTTTGATTTACTTCTCAATGTGTAGAATTTACCCTGGCATTTGGGCACCTCTTTTGTCCATACTGCATTCAAGGAAAAGACCTTTTTTCCATGAATATCATTTAGCATGGGAAATATTTGCAATACACATCAGTGTTAACAAAAAGCATTAATAATTGCCTGAAATAACCCAGAATCACTGCGAATATATAAAAATGCAGAATATTGAGAATAACTGAATCTAAGATGTTTCTCAGCATACAACACTGTTAATGGACTGGCTGGACAAATCCTACAGAATTTATCCAAATTATTGAAGTGGCATGAGTGGGAGAAACAACTCAAGCAGCACTCTGGACACCATATCTCCTCTTGTTGTGAACAGACACAGTTGGCCAGCCAGCCAGCCAGTCACATATATAACCTAGAGAGAGAGAGGGAGACAGGAGCAGCCTCACATATTGAACTGCAAAATTGGAGGCTCCCAGGCAGAAAGATCAATTAAATCCTTGAAGACTGAACAAGGGATAGAGCACTAGTGGTTGGTACTCTCTGTCCAGTGCCACAATACTGCAATGCAAACTGTAATTACTCACAAAAATGATACCTCTGGCACAATTTATTTCAGTTCAAAGTCTAGCTAAAAGTTGGGGAGAAACGTAAAGAAGACATGAGTGGTGAGCTCAGTGGGCAGAGAGCATCAACATCAGAGAGCACACTCAAAAGGCACAGTCCTTCTCAGTCATGCTCTCTCAGACCTCTCTCAGAGGTCTGTGAGTCACCACTGCCAGAAAACTGTCCTGGGCTATTTTAATTCAGCAGCGTACATGTAGCAGCATCGCTTAGCTGGGCTGCCACCAAAAGATACATTCTTTTCCACATCCTTCTGTTCACCTTTGCATGTCAAATTGGCATGAGCTCTCATGCTCTGCAGTGACTGTCCATGCACTGAAGTCAGCTGTACTCCTCAAAGATCTCTCCGTACCTAATGTGGAGTCCTGGTACAATGTTTATCCTTAGTTTGCAATAGACAGTTCTAGCAGTTTCTCATTATCTCCTCTCAGAAAGGTGAGATTGAGACTCATATACCATGTCTGTTCTCTTTACATTTCTGAAGCAAGAAACGATTCTTTTCTTGGTAAAGTGTGGTTTCATAACTACTACGCTCCTTCTGACAGAAACAATGAATGCAGGACTACTTCTTTTTCTGGTCATTCAAATTTGTACAGAAATTTGTGCTCCAAAATGTAAAGTATCCAAATTTGACATAAGCCAGACTTTGTATCATACTTTACATTATTTTATTTTTTTTTACTTAAATCAGGTAATCTTTATGTTGCATACCCAATTCACTGTCTTGGCATCCTGATAAAGAAAACAAGTAGGTTGGAATAACACAACAACAAGCTTTTTCCATGCTGAGTCCAGTCAATGTTCTTTGATGCAATTACACTGCTCAGAGATCTTGCAAGGCTGCTAAATTTCAGATATAGATAAAACTTTGTTTCCAGATGGGTATGCAATATAAAGAAACAGACTAAGTATAACTTTACTGAGTGACAAAAAGTCTCAAGAAAAATAATTGTCTCTTTCCATTTCATATATTTAACTATTTATAAGTCTGGATATTTTTACCTCTATAAGCATCAAGTCCTATTTAGGTTCCTAGTCTCAACAACATCCCATTACAAGGAATTCTGCCATCTGTTACCTTTTATTATTACTGAACATTTCACCTCTCAGATCCACAGAATGGACCCTGATTTCTAAATCCATCTTTACCTTTCTAAATTGATTGTCACCACATTTATCACAGAAACTGTCAAAACCAAGGTTAGCGGCAGTCACATTATCACCCCAAAGACAGTTGTGTTTTATGTGCACTCTCTCAAACTATGTAGGCTTTTAAAGAATGCTTAGCGATGCAAAATATGAACCTTGCTCAACCCCAGCCATGGGCTAACAATCTGTTTAGGGATTAGCCAATTTCCAGTTGGACTAGCCCTAATCACCTCCAGTCATGCCCAGGGGACATTAGCATTTCCAAAGCAAAGGCAGCCCTGGCCTTCTGGGAGGAAGCTCAGCACTCCTCCCTAGTAGAGCTAAGGATTAGGAAACCCCAGAGAAGAGAGAGGGGGAAGATTTGAATCTGAATGGACCCCATGGAAGCCCCAAGGAGGGGTTAGCATCTGAAAGCAGGTTTCCTTTCCCAAGTCAGGGCTATTCTCTATGCTACCTGGAGGCAGAGGTATGCACTGTACCACAGGGCTGAGGAAGGCATCCACAACCTGAATGTTTAATAAAGAGATGGAGAAAGATCTTTTGTATATGACCCTGCAGACTAAACATGGCTTGTTTTGCTTCCTCTTGATTGTGACTTTATAATGCTCTGTAACATCATTTTATTTCAGTTTTTGCAAACCTTTTACGCTCACTTGATTTTCAGCATAGCTAGTAAAGCACCAAGGCCTAGAAATCCTCCAGGAGTAGCAAACCTTAAAAACAAACTAAAATCCTAAATACAGTTTATTTAGATTAACTCATTGTTATAACAGAACACACCTCTGTTTAGTTGTGTAAAGTCCTCTGAGAGCTGGAAATGCCTAGGTCTTTATGGAAGAATTGTCTTCTGATCACCAGCAGCAGCCTGGAAAGCTTCCAGACAATAGCAAGAATTAGTGAGGAGGAAACATGTTAATAAGAATGGGCCACAGATGTGAGCGCTCACTCCCCCAGTTCAGTGTGCTCATGAATTAAGGGTAGTTAGCAGCTTCTTGACTGGTGTTGTCTTGAACATCTGCAGACCACAAACGTAGCTGCTTCCCATCTTCTTCCCTTAGAATCTCCGAGCTGCTGCTCCTGTCTCACACAAAAATCAGTCATCAAAACGGGTGTAGCATCATCTTATTCGGAACTGAGTTTTTAAGAATCTATAACCTGCGTGTTGGAAAGATAAATGCCAATAAGCAGCTTTTACAATTAATGTTTTAACATTTACTTTCTATATTGAAGTCACTCCTGCACCGTTGATACACTAAAGCAGAAGGTACAGCATCACCTGTAATGGCACAGGCAGACAGGTCACCCAGGAGCACTTTGCTTTTGGGAAGCTGATGAACTGCCTTTTAAGACACTACCAGAACTAAATTATCAGTAAGTAGAAAAGCATCTGAATCATGCAGACAGTTTCACAGTTGCTGGAAGGCATTATTATTACTGCCACTTGTCTTTGTAGTAATGTCAGCTCTAAGTGTAAAGAGGGTAGCGAGAGATCTGTTCTCTGGCTCAAAGCGCATACAGTGCAGTACCATATGCTCCCATCAGAAGGAACTGTGGGTGCTCACAACCAGTCAGGATCAATCTCTCAATTAGGCAGATCAGAGGGTTCAAACACAAAGGAGAGGTGGTAACTCTCCGTGATGTGCTTATTCTCTTAGCCATGATATTTGGGTGTTGGGTCATTGCTGGAAGGCTTTGGTGGGATAAAAATGTGTTTTAAGGAGGAGGTGTCACCTTATGTCATTTATAAACAGTGAATGATATTGCATCATACACATTTATAATACATCCACGTGGACAGGTGCAGATACATGCAGGCTGCTTGGTCGGTGCTCTCAGATGGCTGGATATGAGCCAGCTCTAGTCTAGAAGCTGTTTAGACACAAACCGGTAATATACACAGCCTGTCATCAGGCCTTATTGACTTGAGCACAGTGCAATGTTAACACAGTTCTATAGACCAGAAATGGCTTATGGTTGGCCAGCTCGGAGCGTGGGGAGACAAATCTCTCAGCTATGTCCACCCTCAGGAGGATGCACCCAAAGATCCCCCTGAATTCCCTAGACTTGCTAAGGAAGATGCCAGCATCCGAGATGGAGCCAGTGAGAGGGGGCATTTTCAAGCTCAGTCAGAATCTAAAACAAAGTCTTTGCTATGGAAATAAATATCTGTAGGGGTCTTATCTCCCTTTGAGATTTGTCTTCTATTTTTACAATGTTCATAGATATGCTGATAGAAAAAAAAAATATCAGTGTTGCATGTCTTTCAAGCATATGGCTCTCCTTAGAGCCAACAAGGCTTTTGTATGAAAAATGAATATGAAATCAGGGCAAGATTTGAGTATAATCAACTAAATTTCCTCTAACACTATGCACAACAAACACAAAGAGGGAAGAAAAGGTGGGAAACCTTTTCTTAGGTGGGTTAGGTGATTGAGCTACCTGTAAGCTTAACTCAGGTCTGCAGGCTACCTCAAAGAAAAGATACAAAACAAGCAGACAAACAAAAATCCTCCTTAGAGATCACACCAGTCAGCTGGCCAGAAAAAAATGCCAAAGCAACAGTGTATTGGTGCCATCTGGCTACTTTTCCTCTCTCAGATGGCTCCCTGCCATATTCCTGACCAGGATATTGGAAGAACCAGATACATACAGGCCACATCCAAAAAATCCTCACAGGTTTTATACTGGGCCCAGTGGATGCTGGAACAGGTTTCTGGGAGTCAATGTTATATAAATGTCATGCAGCATGAACATGCCTGAAAAGACTAATAGCTGAATACCAAATCTTTCTATGTTAGAGGCACATCGGGACTTTAGCAGCCGTAAAAGCAGCCCCATGTTCAAAACACTTCAGGTTAACAGGGAGCAGCACATAGAAATACGCTGGCTTTTCCTCGGAGGCTACTTTTCATTTCAAACTTTGCTTTCAGATCTAAAACGGGAGTTTTGCATTACAGAAGACAAGATCTGGGGTCACTTTGCCAGAAACTGATCCCTACCTAAGTTGAAGAAAGCCAGGTTGTGATTATCAGACAGTTGTATTTATTTTGCTTGATATAAATGTAATCTAGGGATCGAAAGCAAAACACTACATATTCAAAAGATAATTCACAGTTTTAGATATCAACTGAAAATCAAAATATGCACCATTTGCAGTCAGCAACATTCGCGAACCACATGTATGGGGTATGTACAGCTGGTGTAGAATTTAATTTGAATGCTATTTATGTGCTATGCATGCTGCATATAAAGCAGACTGTCAACTGTTCACTTCCAAAAAAGGAAATAAAAGATACAAAAATTAAACAGACAAACCCTAGGAACCTTAAGTTTTCAAAATAAGAACAATGGTCAGAATAACGTTTATATCTGCTTGCAATTTCACACACTTCAGCAGCCTAACAGAACCTTCCATTCATTTTCTGTATTTCTTTAAAACATAGTGCAGTTTGTAATTGTTTATGTGAGGCTATAAAATTCATCTCTCCCTGAGGCACAGGAATGACCCCTGCCTAGTGAATATATATTCCTTAAATTTTTTCAGCTTCTAATATTTTAATACAAATAATTTATATCTGAAACGATTTTACTGTTTTTAAAAAGTGTAAGATTGACAGATTTTTAAGAGAGTGTTGTTTATCCATATAACATATACATGTACAGTACAGGCCTTTGCAGTTCAAGTTTCCTGATGCTGCCCTAATAAATAAGCAAAACACGGGACTTCTGATTGGAGACTTGCAGACTTTACTTCATGTTCATTTGATCTTGATTAACATCACAGACAGCTGCACCCCTCTAATTTGTTATTTTACAAGCTAGATCAGAATCACCTATGAATGACTCATGTAATTCACTTTGACTTTCAAAAAAAAAAAAAAAGATAAAAAATAAAACCCAACCCATTTCTTCCTCTAATTTCTTTCCCTTTTATCTTCTCCACAACTGTGAATAAAATTTAGGCCTGTGCAAAGCCAGCACACTGGGGTTGCCACTACTGAAAGCAGTGAAAACGATAGTAAAAAAAAAAAAAAAAAAAAAAAAAAAGCATACAGGACTCTTATCAATGACAGCTTTAATAACACAGTCAGATCCAGTTGTGGATGTGAAAGTCAGAGGCACCCTTAGCTGCAGTAATAATAAAATGGTGGAGTCTAGGAACATAAGAAGAAGGAGTAAGGTAAAAGCAGGACCACACCACAAGCCTGGAATTCAGAAGAGTGGAATTCAACCTCTTCAGACATCTTATTGGAAGAATCCCATGCAATACAGCCCTGGAGGGAAAAGGGGTCCAGAAGAGCTGGTTAAAATTCAAAGATCACCTCCTTCAGGATCAAGGAATGTCCATCCTGACAAGTGGAAAATCAAGCAAAGGCAGCAGAAGGCCTGCATGGATAAGCAAGGAGATCCTAACTGAACGTAGACATAAAAAGATATGAGAAGTTAGAAGCAGGGGCAGGTGACACAGAAGAAATATAGAGTTCATGTTTGATCTAGCAGGAACAGGGTTAGGAAAGTCAAGGTCAACCTGGAGTTGAATCTGGTGAGAAATGTGAAGAGCAACAAGAAATGTTTCTACAGGTACTTCAGCAGCAATGGGAAGACTAAGGAAAGAAAGTACAAGAAAGACTAGCCAGTCAACTACAAGCCAGTCAACCTCATCTCAGTCCCTGGGAAGATGATAAAAATCCTTGTGGAAACATTTCCAAATACAAGAAGGACGAAAAAAATTATTGAGAATAGTTAGCATGGATTTGTGAAGGGGAAATCATGCTTAACCAGCCTGATGGCATTCTCACATGAGATGAATAGCTCAGTGAATGAGGGGAAAGCAGTTGATATTGTTTACCTTGGCTGTAGTAAGGCTTTTAACACTGTCTCTCATAACATCATCAGAGACAAGTTAGATAAGTGAACAGTGAGATGGAAAGAAAACTAGCTGAACAACTGGGCCCAGAGAGTTGTGATAAGCAGGACAATGTTCATCTGGAGTTAAAACACCAGTGGTGTACCATAGGGTTCAATACTGGAAACAACACCATTTAACCTCTTTATTAATGACCTGGATGCTGGGAGAGAGTGCACCCTAAGCAAGTTCTCAGATTATGCAAAGCTGGGAGGAGTGTCATACGGTTATGACACCATTCAGAAGGACCTGGGCAGGCTGGAGGATGAGGCAGAGAGAAATCTCACAAAGTTCAACAAGGGGGATTGGAGGAAGAATAACCTCAGGCATCAGTATATGCCGGAGGCTGACCAACAAGAAATCAGATCTGCAGAGAAGGACCTTCAGGTCCTTGTGGAAAACAAACTTATCATGAGACAACAATGCAAGCTTGCTGCAGAAATAAATAGATAGATAGATAGATAGATAGATAGATAGATAGATAGATAGATAGATAGATAAAAGCCAACCCAGGGCTGCACTGGGATAAGTGTTGCCAGCAGTTCAAGGGAGATGATCTTGCCTCTCTGTTCAGTATTGGTGAGGATAATGTGTCCAGTTCTGGGCTTCTAAGTACAAAAGAAAGGTGAACTTATGGCAGAGCCACTGAGATGATTAAATGACTGGAGAATCTTTCATATGAGAGGCTGAAAGGGCGGTGACTGTTTAGCCTAAAGAGAAGGCTCAGAATGAAATCTTGGTAGCTTATTATTTTTAAAATTCTGTGGTATATACTTTTTAAGTAAGGGTTAGCTATACATCATGAAGGAGCAGTTAAAGGTTTATTAATGCTTTATTTTATATGAAGATTGATCGCTGGTGATTTACAATACCTCTAAAAAAGAATCTGCATTCCCCTTAAATGCATAGCTGTAATTGTTGACTGTGTTTTCCTTTTGACTTACTTAAAAATACTCTTCAGGGAACTACTATTACCCAAACAGAATGTTATGATTTGTAATTACTTATCATATATGAAATCAATTAAAACTTCGTCTTTTCCTGTGGTGTTGTTTGGGGTGTCTTTTTGGTTTTATAGAAAACTACACAGAAAATTTGCTACTTTGTAAATCCACCATGCAATTTGCATAAGCCTACTATATTTTGTGTTTGTCAGAATCTATATAGGCTGATGTATTTTCTGTCAATCATTAAATTATGTAGGTTTATTTAAAACGGGTTACATCATTTATTCATGCTCTGGATCTCTCACATGATTGAAATATTTAATCAGAAAGCATAGCAGGTAATGTGTTCTCCAGTCAAATTTCACTGTAATTGCTTTCCAGGATAGTTTCAGGGCAAAGTATATCGTGCAACGTTGTCTTCTTATTGTGCTTAATAAATTCTGAGCTGAAGAGAGAACACAGTTGTCTTGAACAGGCAGAAGGACTGCTTTGTTCTTTCTGTCAACAGTGTAAAGCACCTCAGGAAGAGTGCAAAATGAACAAGACATGTCTGTAATCCTCTGTGCTGCACTATTTATGTCTGCTCAGCTTCTTAGAGTTCCCCCCTCCATGTTTCAGAAGGTGGGCTCTGGGATGGCTGGTCTCTACAGAAGGCAGATGTTTAACTGCTGTTTTTATTGCAGCCAGCAAAGGGAAACTCTTTTATAGCTTTTTTTATGATAGTCACAACCACTGTCTTCTACCTGTGTATTGTATAGAGAAGCACAAAGTTGATATTAAAAGTTGGAGTTAAGTAAAAAAAGATAAAATTCTGCAGAAACTCCATCTCTGGACTCTGTCACCAAGGTTCATACTCTGCTTCATAACAAGTGGTGGCCTTTCCATTTTAATCACTGAATTGACTAAAGAAAACACTCACTTTGACTCCTTATTGCAGTGGCACAAGGAGACATGCTGAGAGGCTGGGATAGACTGTGCATAGCACAGGTACAAACATAAAGAATCCCAGGAAATCTATGCACCCTTGTTACCAAATATATTGTTTAGGGACCTCATTGCTAATCATTTGGCAAGTTCCATTCATGCTTACCGGAAATCCAGGTTGGTACTTGGGGCTGATGTAGATTCTGCCAGTCATCCCAGGTAATGCTGGCTCTAGGAAGACTGTCCTTCAGAAATCCCAGGCCCCAGAGGCCAAGGGGAAAGAAACTCTAAAA
Organism: Aythya ferina; assembly: GCF_964211825.1. Classification (NCBI taxonomy): domain Eukaryota; kingdom Metazoa; phylum Chordata; class Aves; order Anseriformes; family Anatidae; genus Aythya; species Aythya ferina. The sequence goes on from NC_140297.1 coordinate 124,156,489, forward strand.
CAAAGAAGACAGACCTCTAGTGACAGAGGATCAGGTTAGATCAGGTGAGACAGGATCAGATATGAATACTTCAGCAAACTAGACATCCATAAATTCATGGGCCCTGATGGGATACACCCACAAGTGCTGAGGGAGCTGGCAGATGTCATTGCAAGCCTGGGCCTGGGGTGTTGGTGCTGGACACATCCACGTCTATGCCAAGGACAGGCATATTGTATAGGGGAGCAGTAGGGTAGCAGCAGCCAGCATGTGCCCCAGGACAGGGCTGGAGTTCCTGGCTGCCATCCATGGCTGGACCTCTATTGCTGGGGAGAAGGAGGGGAACAGCAAGGGCAGTGCTTCCCTCATCCTTGCCTTGCCCACTGGCTCCTGTGTGGCCACTTTCTGGTGGGTCTGGGTGCCACATCCCCCCAAGCTGGGGTGGTGCAGTTCAGAGCCTGGAGATGTTTCTCCTTTCTGGCTGAGTGGTGAAGGATCTGTAATGAATGCAATCCTTGAGTCATCCCTGCCTGGGAGCTTAGCCAGAGGGGCCAGAGCTGGTCTCAGTGGTGCAGTGGGTTCACGTGGCAAGGTTTTGTTAGCAGGGGGCTGCAGGGGTAGCTTCTGTGAAAAGAGTCCAGCAGTTGCCACATATTAGCTAAGGGCCAGTTTCAGCTGGCTCCAAAGGTACTCGCCGCTGCCCAGAGCCAAGCCAATCAGTGATGTTGTGTGTGCCTCTGTGAGAGCAGATTTAAGAAAGGGGGAAAAAAATGCTGCACAACAGCATCTGGGAGATTGAAGAGTGAGAATCAGCTCTTCAGACCCCCAGGTCAGTGCAACAGGAGGGCAGGAGGTGCTCCAGGCAGGCAGCAGCAGTTCCCCTGTGGCCTGTGGAGAGACCCCTGGAGGAGCAGGCTGTCCCCCTGCAGCCCATGGGTCCCACATGGAGCAGATCTCCACGCTGCAGCCCGTGGAGGAGCACCTGGTGGAGCAGGTGGAGGTGGCCTGGAGGAGGCTGTGGCCCATGGAGAGCCCCTGCAGGAGCAGACCCCAGGCCGGAGCTGCAGCCCGTGGAGAGGAGCCCATGCAGGAGCAGGGGTCTGGGGGGGAGCTGCCGCCCACCCATGGGGGATCTGTGCTGGAGCAGTTTGCTCCTGGGGGATGGACAGCAAAGGGGCTGTGAAGAAAAAGCAAGTATGGAAGGAGAAGTAGATATGGACCATCAGGCAGAAGCACTTCTGGATGCACCATCCATGAAGCAGACTCATATGCTTTGAACAACTGACATGCTTGTCAGAGGAAAAAGTGTGTGATGAACAACCCTGCAGACATGAATGTCAGAGAAGAAGGGGGGAGGGAGAGGAAATGTTTCGTGCACAAAAGCAGAGATTGCCCTGTAGTCTACATGTTGGAGTAGCTTGTGAAGGACTGCAACCCATGGGAGGGGGAAAAGACTGAGGACGACAGAGCAGCAGAAGCAAACTGTTAACAAGTGACCACAGCCCCCATTCCCTATCCCACCTGCAAGGGAGGTAGAGGAGTTGGGAATGAAGGAGTGAAGTTGAGCCTGGAAAGAAGGGGAGAAGGGTTGACAGTGTTTTAGCTTTTGTCTTTTTTCTCACCATCAAACTCTGTAATTGTCAATAAATTAAATTAATTTTCCCCACATTGTGTGGTTTTCTGACAGTAATTGTAAAGTGATCTCTCTGTCTTTGTCTTGACCTAAGAGCTCTTCCCCTGCCCTGGTGAGGAGGGGAAGTGAGAGAGCAAGTGGGTGGGTGTCCAGAAGCTAAGTTCATCCCAAAATTATGAAGTGCATTGCCAACACTTTGAGAGAAGTGATCCTTCCTGTCTACACAGTGTTGGTAAGGCCATATCTAGAGTTCTGTGTCCAGTTGTGGGCTCGCCATAACAAGAGAATTGAGAATGTGTAGGACCACGGGAATCAAGACTAGACTAGACTAGACTAGACTAGAACACAACACAACACAACAGAAAAGAAAATAGTTCAGTGGGAAGGGACCTGCAAAGCCCATTGAGTCCAACTACCTGTCCACTTCAAGGATAACCAAAAGCTAAAGCATGTTTTTAAAGGCTGTGTCCAAATGCCTCTTGAACACTGACAGACATGGGGCATAAAACACCTCTCTAGGAAGCTTGTTAAGTGTTCAGCCACCCTCATGGTAAAGAATTTTTTCCTATCAACATGTATAAATACCTGATGGGAAAGAAATGAAGAAGAGTGAGTCAGAACTTTCTCAATAATGTCCACAGAAAAAGCTAGAGACGATGGGCATAAATTAAAAACAAGAAATTCCACTTGAACACAAGAAAACACATCTTACTGTGAGGCTGGTGAACATAGGGATAGAATGCCCGGACAGGTTTTGGAGTCTCTATCTGTGGAAGTATTCGAAAGATAACTGGACATGGTCTTGGGCAACATGCTCTAGATGACCCTGTCTGAGCAGGGGGCTTGGACCAGATGACCTTCAGAGATATCTTCCAACCTCAACCATTCTGTGATTCTGTGGCTGACAGTGTATAAGATTTAGAACTCATAAAAAATGTTAACAGTTAATTAGACTTTGATGAAATTCTTCTGTCACCATGATCATTTCTCATCAGCTGAAGCCTCTGAAAAGGCTTCAAGAGAAAATGTCTGCTTGAGATGGCTGCTCCAGCTCACCCAGAAAGTAGAAGCTATTTCTAACAAGCACATTATTATTATTATTATTATTATTATTATTATTATTATTATTATTAATTATTATTATTTTAATAAATTATTTTAATAATCAATTTAATAATAATAATAATAATAATAATAATAATAATAAATGCAGTCTAAGAGTCAGGCAAATCTTAGATCAAAATATACAACTTCATTTATCAATGTCAGGCTGTTCCTCTTTGCTTCTTGCACTGAACCTGCTCCAGAGTCCCCATAGACAGACCTAGATTAAATTATTATAATAGTGGTTTCTGATTTTAAAATCAGTGAGTAGCAGAACACCATTTCCCTGGTCTTCAATGCATATTTAAACATAAGTTTTAGCATATTTGAAGTGTATATGCAAATTCTGTTAGTTATAGCAGGTGCATTTAAATGAATGTGAGTTCCCTTTCAAAACGTAGATGAGGATTACATTGTAGGAAAATTTGTAGACAAGAACTTCAGAAGAGTTGGCAAAGAAACTTACAATTTTATATAATCTGTGAAGTGCTGGAGGAGTTCAAGAGGACTAAAAGTAAGGTAATATAATGCCTACATCATAAAAAAAAAAAATAAAAAATGACTTGATTGCAACTGTCAGTGTGACAAATTACAGCTGATTTTAGTGGTGGAAAAAAATGACCAATGACCTAAGCACCAGTTCCAAGTGCAATTCTGAGGCTACTGAAATCTTCAGATATATAAACAGGCAATATCAAGTAAGGGACAGCTGGATATTCAGTGTTGATGTTCAAGTGGCAATTCAGCCATTGACCCCATGAACCAGTGCAGTGGGAGCACAGTGTCGTTTTGCTGCCCACCTATCTGGAAGGCAGGTAGCAATATGGAAAGGGTTCAGAAATAAAACAGAAAGAATCATTGAGGGGAGTTTTAGCATGATAAACTCAAGGAACCCAAAACACTGACTTCAACAAGTGTGAAATAAATGCCTCAGTTACACGAGTATACATGATCTTCAGCCTAGCTGGGAAAGGTATAATATCACAATGCCAAGGAGCTGAAAGTAGTCAAATTCAAACCAAGAGAAAACTGCATGTTTTAAACCGTGGGAATAGGTGTCATTGGAACACTTTCTCTTAAGGTTATGGTGCATTAACACAGGAAACTGAAACGTTAAGATTCTCTTTTCTAAAGACTTTAGTTTATACTGTTTTTCATTGCAGTCTTCTGCATTGCGCAGGAGGTCAGATCAGATGCTCACAGTGGTTCTTTTGGGCCTTTTAACCATAATCTGTACTTCATGACTCTTCCTCTCTCCTCTAGAGTGTCACGTGCATGCAGATGCTGCTCATGCAAGTACAATATGCCTGCAGTTACAGGAGGATGAATTACACACTCCCTCCATGGCACTGTAACCCACATGTTTTATGCTGCAGCATTTGACTTTGGCCCAAAGAAAGAGAGAACAGCTGTTGTTTAGACTCATTAAGAGCCAAGGAGCCTGACAGAGATCTGCTCCATGGATTGCTTGTGTGCAAATGGATCGGTACATCGCTGCAGGAGCACAACGCAACAGTAGCTTCCAAAGGGCAAGTGCCAGCACCGCCTCACAACACACTTCCCCACACCTTTCCTTAGCAGGAACACACCATCAACATCTTCATTGCCTCTCTAAAGTAAACACAGCAAAGACCTCCAAGCACTTGTAAATGAGTTATTAACTTAAATAATTGAATTGATGCTGAATTGTATTTGCATATTTGTCATTTGGACCTCCGGGTCTGCCCTGATGCATCCTTTTCCTGACTGTGCCATATTTTGGGACTCAGTCAGCTCTACCTGCTGGTTGTTGCCTGAAAATGTCTTGTGCAAAACAATTGACTTAATACCTCTTGTCTGCTCGCCTCTTGGCAGAGCATGTGTCCATCTGGAGTTACAACCTCCTATGACCACCAGGCTACCTCTCATGACACAACCGATATCCTTACAGATATGCATATTGTTTTTATCAAATGGTAGCAGGTCTTAGGGCATGCTGGTCTTGCCTTATCTCTCTCTTTTATTTTTTTCAAGTACTTAATTTATTTTTATTTATAACAGATTTTTTTGTATTGTTCTCTCAAGAACTGTTTCATTGGCACTAGTCAGTAATAGCAGTACTAAGCGTAGTCAGAAGCTGACTCCATAGCCCTTTTTTTATCTTCCATTAGGCATTATCTTTTTCTCAGTGACAGTTTCCAACAGGCTGAAGAAAATGGGAACTAAAGGGTGTTTACCTAAGCCTGCACTTTACTGTGAACTGCTAAACTGATGTCCACTTAGCTGAGACTGTGTGACTCTAAACGGTGCCTGCTGTTTCAGCAGATCAGCAAAAATTATCTGAAATACAAAAATGTCCCATTTAGTCACAGCAAGGCTGTCTCAGGGAAGCAAGAACAGAGAGGACAGGGAGGTTTCTCAAACACCTCAGTGAATAATCTGTGTCAAATTTGACCTAAAGGAATAAATCTTCGCTATACCAGCTGTGTCACCTATGGCCATAGCTAGTCTTTATGTCCTTTTGCTTTAATTTATCTGTATGTTTTACATAAATGATAACCCTTAACAGTGTTTGAATACTCACAATTTCTTTCCAGCCACTACAATATTCCTCTAGCATTCCTCTTGCATTTTCTAGTTCCTAGATGATTTCTTTGTGGACTTGTTTATTTTTTTAATTGGTGAAGGGTTTTTTTTTGTTTTGTTTTGTTTTGTTTTGTTTTGTTTCCTGTAACTGCTTAAGAATCACAATACAGGCTGATATAAAGTCCTTTAAAATAAAATATTGTGAGATAAAAACCTTTAAATCTCATCCTTTCCTTAAACTGCCAATAATTTTTGTAAGTAAGCTGTTCTGGCTACCCTATTGTAATATCCTTACATTCTTCTTCCAGGGTTTTATTCCAGCAGTAGGCAGCTGTTGTCCAACTTTCATTTGAAATTGGATGCATTTCTGTTTTCCTCACAACATAGCATAAACATGGTCTAGCACTAGATGTTGTTCCACTGCATTTCTATCAACTACCAAACCTCAGTCAGGTTTGTATTCAAACTGTAGAAACACTGTTTTGGAACTGAAAAAAAGAAAGGAAAAAAAAAAATCTATAAGCTTGAGGTAGAAGCTGCCACACCTTGCTTAGTGATGGCAATTAATAATGTATGGTCAGTCTCTGAGCATAGACGTCTTTACTACTGATTGTTAAGGTTAAAAAACAAAAGTTTTAATTCAAGGACTGGAACCAGTCATGTTGAGTTTCTGTTGGTTCCTAAAACTTGCTGACCCTCTGTACTGATTAGTTCAACGAGTTCAGTAAGGCAAATTTCCCTTCATCATTTGGCATCCTGGGGAAACTGCATCCTGCACTTGTCAGCTGGAACAGTCCTAGTGGTGAAGGTCCTAGCTTTGAGGCTATCTCTGCACACCTAAGTAAAGAAGGTGAGGAGCAGACCCTAGCTGCCACAGCAGAGCGGCACAGGCTAATGGATACCTACATCACTAGGGCCAGACCCCTCTTCAAGCAGAATGGCTTCACCCATCACCCAGTGCATTTAGCCTGTGTGTCCTCAAGCCCCTGGATATCACTATATAAGCCCCAAGATACCACTGTTGGTTTATGTGTCTTTTATTAATTTGATAGATCTAAAATAAGACAAACAGGTCTTGCTGAGAGTTCAGGCTTCTGGAAGCACAAAGCCTTCCAGGATGGTTTGAGAGGGCTACATAGCATGTAGGTAGCTAAACCTGGTGAAGTCCATATTGCCTTTTGGGAGAAACAACTGGCATGACCTTTTTGCAGACTATTCCCAAACTCTATTTTGGAAGTAGTCAGCTGAAAAGGTTGAAAGCAGAGGCAGGGTGTGTACTAGCAACTAAACAATGTGCACGGCCTGTGTTCATGCTCATTCTCCGCCTTTTATCTTCCTTTACCTGGAATTGTGATCTACCTTCTGGATCTACAGTGAATACATCTTTAACGTCTTACTAGATTAACATCTTTCCCTTACACAAAAAAAAAAAAAAAAAAAAAAAAAAAAAAGTATTTAACTTTACAGTAGCATTAGATCTGTTATTTGAAAGGTCTTCAGGTCCTGTGATATATCATTTGCAAAATATCTTTGAGCACGATGCAGTAGGTGCCCTCCAGGCTGACTGCAGCCACTAGGACGTTCCCATCTGGCCTACCATCTTGTCTGTAGCAGACGGAGACCAGATGTTCAAGGAATTAATTCACTGGGACAGCTGAACTTCTTCCCATGCCTTCACAGCCCGGCACAGAGAGAAGCACCCCACTACTGTGCCCATCACAGCCGGGGTGAGGACAAGAGGACTAATAACTGTTTCTGCCCATGCCTTGATTTGTTCATTAGCATCCAATTTAAAATCTTTGTCTCCTTCCTTTCTGATTGAGCATCTGGAGACACAAGCAAGATATCACGAGGCAGAGCACAAAGCACAACAACCCCTTGTGTGCCCTCTTGCCCCAGGTTAAAAGTCCTGATCCCACAGTAACTAGGGAGTAATGTAAACCTGCATTTAGCACAGGATGAGAGTGTGTAGCCACAACATGTAAACAGAAAGCTTACAGGATCCAAATCTCTGCATGGTCTTTCCTTACAATTTATTCTTATGTTGCTACTTTTCAAATCCACTTGTCTTCTACTAAGGAGTTGCTCGTTTCCCCTAGGGATTTCCACAGCTGCTACAGCTGTTACCTTTCTCCTTGTTCTTGCCCCAGCTCTTCTCCACTTACAAATGCTGGAAAAGTCATACAAATCTTTTACTTTCTTCTACCACTTGAAGCTTCTAGACATTGTGCTGATCTGCAGAGTTTATCATGTACATAAAGGTCACTCCACTCGTTGTGTATGTCAGCTGTGCTTTTTGTATTTTTTTTTCTGCCTCTGGTCTCTTCTGTCATAGCATTTCAGCTTCTCAGACAGGTCCAGGTGTCAGCCATGTCCAAGTGTCACCCTCCCTCTCTGTGTCCCATTTCAGATCTGGCACTTGTCTTGGCTTGGCAGTTTTCAGTCGCTCCTGTAAGAGTTGGTCCTGGGCACATTCGAGCCGAAGGACCCAACCACCCTGCCAAGGCTATGCCAGGGGGGCATGGTGCTGTGGCCAGGGATGAAGAGGCCAAGCCCATGAGCAGGACACAGTTGTCCCACAGGCTAGAGGCAGCCTCTGAGCCCTTCTGCGGTGGCTGACTGATCTTTTTTCTGAAGCCCCAGCCACGGTTTCAGCTCCCATCAGACTCATGGCTGAGCACCCCAGGCTCAAAGGCTTCAGGAACAAAGGCTGAGGCAGGCTCTGGGGGTGCCTTATAGCCATTTCTATACATGCCCTAATTGGGGTGAGTCTCTTGATGAGTAAATCCAGCAAATGGATTGGAGATAGCAAATAGCTGATTCAGTCCAGCAAATAGCTTGGAGAGCTGTTTCTGATCCACAGGCCCTACAGGCAGAGCAAACTGCAGCCAACCCTCCTTGCTGAAGGCACTCAGAGGAGGAGTGTGAGTGTAGGTACCCACAGGAAAAATATTCCCATGGTCCATCACAGAATCAGTATGATAAAGGACCAGTTGAAAAAGTAAAATAAAATAAAATAAAATAAAATAAAATAAAATAAAATAAAATAAAATAAAATAAAATAAAATAAAATAAAATAAAATAAAATAAAATAAAATAAAATAAAAATAATTATTTTTTTTTCCAAAAGAAATGTTGCCAGAGTATTAAGTGAGTGACACTGAGACCAGAACAGCTTATTAGAAAGGTTGAAGGAATGTACTACCATAAGGGTTAAAAATGAAGTGGTTTCAGGGAGGACTCCCCCCCATCCCACAGTCTTGTGCTGTGGTTTCACCAGTGCCACCCAGATCAGCCTCTGGCACCAACAGAGCCACCACCATTTGTTCCAGTTTCCTGGTGGGAGTGATTGATTAGAGCTGGTTGAGCCTGCTCTGTCCAGAGCAGGTGTGGAGCAAATTTGCCCTGACTCAGTCAATTAACTTTATCAGAGAATCAGAATCAACAGCATGAATATGATAACAACGTGTTACAGGCTCTGTGCTTCTCACTGTGCCTGGTCTCATGCTACCAGTATAATCCTGGAGTTAGCACTAAAAATGGTGCCCAAATCTTCTAATGTGTGGGCACTTAGGTCCAGATTCATCCCATGCATGAGCAGAAGTTTAGTGAGCTTTCTGCAGCTATACTCCTCTGCACCACGGGCTTCATCTGATATGCAGGAGTAATTACCAAAGCCTAAAGCTTTGTGTTTGAATCTGTGTTATCTTTCAGGGGGTTGTGGTTTTTTTTTTTTTTTTTTTTTTGCTTGTTTGTTTTATTTCAGAAGAACAACACACAGAAACTACCCTAACAAGTGAGAGAATCCTGAATGAAATCATTTGGTATAGTACAAAGAAGGGAGGCCAAATTTAGAAAAAGCAAAACTTGGACCAAGAGACTAGATAACCAGAATCCCAAAGGGCAAACCTGATGTGTGTCCTGTGATGAAGAACATGGGTCCCCAGGATGACTTGAGTTTACCAAAGCTGAGGGTCAGTGCTGCAGCCTCCATCTCCCACACCCCTGCCATTATGCTGAGAAATTCCGGCATAGTTTCCTATGGCCACGATTAGCAACAGGGAAAATCCCATGTCTAAAAAATGTGCCTTAGGGGGCCTCTGGCAGCTCAAATAAGCATTCCTCCAAGTCTGATGGGCAGCCAGACTGGTATAAAGCTGAATTCAGTGAAGTCACCTTGCAGGCCATAACACAATGCGGTTTGTTTGGTTCCTGATCCAGCTACTGATGAAGTCAAAACACATATTGACCAGTACATTAAAGAAGGCTTCTTTCCTGTTTTAACCTAGTCTGACGCTATATGTAGAAGCAAGTATAGAGGCAGCAATGTGAAAAGGCTGCCTATGCCCTTTTCCTGACAACGCCTCCCTAGCTCACAAGTCCCCAGCTGCAATCCTACACATTCTGTAAATCAGGCGCACCTCGCCTTGCCTCAAGCCACATCATTTGTTTTCATGCCCATTTGAACTCAGCTAAATCAAGCTGTTGTCCAAACGGATGGTCAACCAGAGAAGTTGGACCGTAATGAAGTAAATCAGTCTGAAATATGTTCTGATCCTCCTGCAAAGTTGCCTCTTCAAAGATGACTGTCACCTTGGTGGATTCAGCCTGCAGGTCCATGGAGCCCCTTGCCTCCAGCAGTCCTCTCCTGGAATAATCAAATAACTCTGCAAAGGAAACATCGGTAAGTCTCTGTGACAGCCTAAGCAGGGGCTAAGGATGCTAAATGCTTTTGTCAGCCCTCAAGCATTGGCTGGTCACTCGTTCTTACTCTCAGAAAGGAAGCTGTGTGTAAACTTTGTACTACCTGAGCTCTTCTTGGTAGCTGAGGCTGTGTTACAAAATACTCTGAAAGACAAAGTTCCTCAAAATGCTGAACTGTGGTGGGTTTTTATGTGTATGTTGTTGTTTGTTTGTTTGTTTTTCTCTCTCCTCCCCCCCCCCCCTTTTTTTTTTCCAACCTATAGATATCATTTGGCCTCTGTCCTTACCCCATTAAGGTTTCTGGCTGAGCTGTGGCAGCTGGTGTGCCAGCACTGGGTCTGAACAAAGGACTCACTGAGCTACCAGCACAACGTGGAGCAACACTAAGGCAGATGTAAGTCACCCCCGGCTGCCAGAGCTCAGCAGTTGGTCATCTCAGAAGCATGGCAGGGTCCCTGCCTCACCTGCTCATGCCTCCCTGTTTTTCTTTCCCTTGCTGTTGTGGTTGCAGTGAGGTTGGGTCCTCTAGTTTGCATCAGAAGCCCTCTGCCCACACAGAATCCATGACAGGAGTGGGACTGTAGCTGGCAGCATCCTCATCTCTGGATTGAATTGCAAGTTCAAATCCCATTGCAATGGTTTGGCTCAAAAATATCGTGAGCTTGTGTCACAGTGCTAATCAGAACTAGGCACTGTTACAAGGAGTTTTCCTCCTGGTCATGATCTCTGCTGTTATTAAAGGATCTTGTCACTTTTAAAACAGTGCTGTTCCATCTCATAATGAAGCAAGGCCATATGGTATATGAAGCAAGAACACAAGGAAGCAAGACAGCAAGAAAGCAAAAGCAAGCAAAAAAGAGAAAGAGGGAAAGAGACATGGAAAGAAAACGAGAGGCAGAAAGACAGAGGGAGAGAGAACAGTCAAATACCAATGAGATATGCTGCTTCCTCTTTTTTGTTATGTGCCATTTCCCCAGATCCACCCTGTAACCATAATCGCTGCATTGTACTACAGTGAAGGCAAATAAAAAGAGTACCTGAGAGAAAAAATGTGATCTAAAAAAGGGAAAAGTTCCCCTGCCTTGTAATATGTGCAATTCTGGGCAGTGTAGGCATGAAACATGAGCTGAGATATCTCTGTTTCAGTGAACATGCTATGTTTTAGATGATGTTACTCTTATAACTTCTAAACTTCATGATATAAACAGCAAACCTAATTCTGGAAAAAGCACCTACCACACCTGATTACCATAACCAGGAGCACACACCTTTAAATCAAAAGTCAGTTGAGTTGGAAAAGGTTTAAGTTTTTTCAATAAATTACTTTTTATAATGACTATAAAAGTTATATAGTACACAGAGACTTGCTAGAGGTAGATACTTTACTGTACCTGAATTGCTGGGAATACTTCCTGAGACATAAAGCTGACAATCAGACAGCTGAGTGTGTTTGAAAAACATCGTCTACCAAGAGATTAAAGTATGAATTTAGTAAAGTAATCCAGGAAGGAAATCCTTTGTTCTCCCTTGTTACTTATCTTGGCAACTGAAGTGGTGTAATGGGAAATGAGCTTACAATTTAATTTAAAAGCAGTTGAAATATAGGAAGTCTGAAAACAAAATAATTTTTCTCTGTTAAATATATGGATTTTTACTCTTACTGAACTATATTTCAACACATTTTTGTATTTTATGCCCCTGATAAGTTATTAAACATATAAAATTGCCTTATTTATAGAGTATAACAAAGTTGCTAGCAATAGTGCCTGTATTTTTCAATATAGCAACTACTTAGATGTGCATAGATTCTAGATGAACTTTTAATTACAAGGGAATGAAGAGAATTGCTAGGAATAAAACAGGTTTGTTAATCTCTGAAGAAGGGAACAAAAGGAATGATGATTCTAAATCAGAAAATGTATCAAACTGTATTTTTTTAAAGAAAAATAAAGCACAGTTGTTAGAAAATAAATCCTTGTACTTAGAGTTGTTGAGAGAAGGTCATAAGGAAGGTTAAGGGGGAGAAAACTAAGTATGTGAAACTGAGCATATCTCTGTGATGTGCAGCATGGGGAGTAAAGGGAATTCACTAATGAACTTATCCAAACTACTAACAATTATTTTAAAGTGTTTCTGGAGAATTAGTGAGCTCTCAGAGGTCTGAAAAGAAAGGGGAACATGTTACTGGTCTTTAAAAGTGGCAGGGGAAGAGGAAGAGAAAGAGTGAACCTGTCATCTACCATCTGCTAAGCCTAACTTCAGACTGCAGTAATATAGTGGAAAAAATATTAAAAGGTAAAAATCCTAAGCACTTAGGGGAGAATGGATCCACAACCAATAAACAGCATGGATTTATAAAGAAGGGAAGAAAGGCACACGCAAGCATTTTTTTTCTTCCTATAATTGCAAAGTGGTGACTGAAGGGAATACAGTAGGTGTAATATACGTGCCTACCAACGTATAGATTTGGATGTATGGGCCTCTGTAAATTAAATAAGATCTAGCACTGTGGAAAAAAAAAAAAAAAAAAAAATCCAATGTAATTTCTGGGCTTCTAACACAGAGGCATCGTGTCATGTACCTGGGAAGTGATAGATGTCTCTCTCAGTATACAATACTGATGAGATAGCACTCGACTACTGCTTTCAGATTTAAGTACTTTCAGTACCAATAAAGGTGAACTGGAAGGAGTTCAAGAAGCATGGAAGGAAAAGGAAATGCCTATTGGCAATGAAATATTAACTGAAAATAAACATCTATAGCTTGGCCAAATAGTAGTGGGAAGAGTAAGCTCAGTGCCACATTCATTACAGTGGAAAGTTTCTAATATAAAGAAAGTAGAGTTGAGTGTAAGCATGAAAGATAGACAGGGAGTAAATACTAACTGTACATGGCCAGCACTCTGGCCTCTGTTCCTGCTGAGACCCATCCAGACATTTCTTGTGGGTGTTTCAAAGGGACAGAGAGAATAAGGACTTTCTCTGAGAGCTAGAAACAAGAGTGGTGTGATTGGATGGAGCTGTGTAAGGCATAATTCAGGCTGAAGGAGATAAATAAGCATTGTAGGTAGCTCCATTAGTCCAGGGAATTGTTTGCTGAGCAGTGCAGGTAAATCTACTTTGGCCAAAGCATGAGAATTTATAGGAGTTAGGAAGGGAATGCCTTATAGGTGGTTGTCTGGAGAACAAAAGGAAAGAGAAAAATAGGGTGAGGAAGGAAAGAGAAAGGAAGGAAGGAAGGAAGGAAGGAAGGAAGGAAGGAAGGAAGGAAGGAAGGAAGGAAGGAAGGAAGGAAGGAAGGAAGGAAGGAAGGAAGGAAGGAAGGAAGGAAGGAAGGAAGGAAGGAAGGAAGGAAGGAAGGAAGGAAGGAAGGAAAGGAGGAAAGAGAGGAGGAAAGAAAGAAGGAAGGAAGGAAGGAAGGAAGGAAGGAAGGAAGGAAGGAAGGAAGGAAGGAAGGAAGGAAGGAAGGAAGGAAGGAAGGAAGGAAGGAAGGAAGGAAGGAAGGAAGAGAGAAAGAGAGAAAGAGAGAAAGAGAGAAAGGAAGAGAGAAAGGAAGAGAGGAAGAGAGGAAGAGAGGAAGAGAGGAAGAGAGGAAGAGAGAGAGAGAGAAAGAAAGAAAGAAAGAAAGAAAGAAAGAAAGAAAGAAAGAAAGAAAGAAAGAAAGAAAGAAAGAAAGAAAGAAAGAAAGAAAGAAAGAGAGAAAGAGAGAAAGAGAGAAAGAGAGAAAGAGAGAAAGAGAGAAAGAGAGAAAGAGAGAAAGAGAGAAAGAGAGAAAGAGAGAGAGAGAGAGAGAGAGAGAGAGAAAGAAAGAAAGAAAGAAAGAAAGAAAGAAAGAAAGAAAGAAAGAAAGAAAGAAAGAAAGAAAGAAAGAAAGAAAGAAAGAAAGAAAGAAAGAAAGAAAGATAGATTGGGGATGGCCAGAGTCTCAAAGTTCCCAAAACCAAAGCAAAACGAGCTGAATAGTGGTCTCTTCTAGTCGTTCTTAAACCTCAGGTAACGCTTCAGTCAGTGCTCATGCACCCTGAGCTGTCCCTGACCCTGGAATGCCATCAGGCTCTTCCAGCCAAAGTCCATTTCAAGTGCATATACTTCCCAAAGTGTGACTATGTAAATGCGTTAATAAAAACCTGTTGAGAGCCTCTCGACTCTTACCCAGGCTCATCCCTTAGTCCCTCGGCTTCAGCTTCAAAAGTAGACCAGTGATCATTCCCTTCCCCATGCTTCTTGCGTGCATTTTCGGCCGGATTCCCCCACTTCTACATTTCCAGGTCACTTTCGGCGTCTCCAGCACCTTCCTTCCCGGATCGAGACGAGCCGTGCCGGGGCTCAGTGCACTTCTCCTGCTGCCCAGGAGATGGTGCTGTGGATTTTGGATCGGGAGAGCCGCGGCGTGGGCCGGGGGCTGGCGGCCCTCAGCCCCGCTCCGTGCGGGGAAGGGGGCGGTGGGAGGCTGTAGGGCTCACCGGGGACCCCGGGGTGCCACCGGTGCCCCTGCAGCCCTGCAGACTTTTTCCTCGTCCCGCAAGGGACACGGGAGCAGCGTTTCGCAGCCCCTCGCCACCCAAATTTCTCTGCCGGGCCCCCTCGCTGTAGACCGGAAAAAAAGCTGGGACACCGGAGGCAGGTTTGTACGGAGAGCTTCGGCCCCTTCTCCTCCTCCCCTACACGCAGCACCTGTGGGCTGCGTGGTCCCTGGGAATAAACAAGAAATAAAAATATAAGAAAATAACAATAATAATAAAAACTTCCCAACCTGGGAATTCACCGGGGAGAGATACCTCTGAGGAGGTTTGTACTAGGAGAGGATGTGGTGGAGGTGGCTTTATTTTTCTGTTTTAACCTTTCTCCTCTCCACCCTGAACTAAACTAAAGTTTGCCAACGGGTGGAGAAAACAACGCAGGCAGCCGCGGCGAGGGCAGGCTCTCCCCGACCGCCGGCTCGCCTGTGCCCTGCTGTTGGGGGCTCGGCGTGCCGGGGGCAGGACAGGCTGCAGGAAGGAGCTGTCAGACTAAAATCCGTATCCAGGACCCCCCCGGACCCTCCGGCCTTCCCCGAGCCGGGGTCTCCTGGTACTGGAGCCACGTTCAAGTTTGCAGCTGCCTGCGGCCACCCCCCGGCCGCCTTTGCCGGGCGCTGGGGGCTGCTCCTTTCCCCAAATAACGCCCGAAGAGGAGCTCAAGGGGCTGCGGTACAATTAAAGCAGGTAACGAGACGCCGGGCAGATGTGTTTTCATTGCGCTGTAAGATAAACGCGGTGTTAAATGCCTGACAACTTCCCAGAAGCAATCAGCAAAAGTTTACGAGTGCATAAACCTCAAAGACCATTCCTCGGTATTTTTATAAGCCCCGCATTTAAAGCTTCTATAAATTCTTCTGCCTGCTTCCAAACTAAAGTTCCCGGAGACTACAAAACAGCCACTTCTCACGGGAGGGTGCCCGGGGGAGCGGGGAGAAGCAGATCGCAGCCAGCGGGGCTCCCATTTTGTCTCCTTTTTCCCCCCTCCAAAGCTAAAGTTTGCCAGAAAGTTGGGATATTAAAGCACGGCAGGGCACAGGCGAGATGACTGGGGTGCAGCAAAGTTTCAAGAGCAGGGGGCAGACCCAGAAAGAAGGGGAGAAGAAAGGCTGAGAATAAATAAAAGGCGAGGCAGACGAGCGGCCGGGCAGAGATCCACGCACAGCTGATGAGTGGACAAGGATGAGCTTAGAGACGAAGAGGGAGAAAAATTGCAGGAGTACAGAGCAAATGTTGGTGAACACAACCGAGGACAAGGGGAGGTGGCCGAGACCCCGGGGAGGTGGCTGAGCCGCCCCTGTCCCCCCGCTCCGACGGCGCGGCCCCCTCGGTGCTTGCGGAGGGGGAGCACTCGATGTCCCCAAAGTTTAAGGCAAAAGGAGGGAGGGAGGCAGCATTAGTGAAGGAGGGATGGAGCTGGAGACCTCTGTCTCCAAAGGAATAAGCTGCGAGAACCTTCCCCCTAGGCATCATATCAGAATAATGCTATCCGTCATCCTCAAGTGACCACAGGAGTTTCACAAGTTGGACGTTAAACAGATTTTTAAAACTAAAATAAAAATAAAATAAAAGTATTGCGGTTATAAAGCCCTTTGTTTATGATCCCAGGGAAAAATGAAGTCGCTAATTGGCAGACAATAAAGGTAAAATGCCTTCGGATTAATAATGATGGAGGTTAACGGTGTGGCATCCCCCGGAAAGGGGGAGGGGAGCGAGGCGCTTGGACGGCGACCAGGGACAAGTGCGGCAGCCAAAGGGGGCTGGGGGGGGGCTGGGGAGGGGGGGACACAGCCCCTCTTCGCAGGGCTCGGCTTGTGTGTTCGTGTCTGATCCCGAGGCACGAGGTGACGGAGGGCCGTATTGTAGTCGTGTCCTTGCTGGATGAAATCTCAGTCAATTACTTTGAAATCCGCAGCTTGGCTTCTTTTCATTCAGGTGAAAATTCAAACGTTTGCTGTTGTCGCCTGGTCCTTTCTTTCCCGAAACAAGGCACCCAACTGTTCTGATATTACCATTCAAAAACAGGTTCTGTGGCAAACCTCATTTGTGAATCTATTACAGAGATTAATAGATTATTTCTCCTTTTTCAACTAATTCTCAGTGGGGAAATTTAACCATATGGTAAGGAGAGAATTAGAATT
Source organism: Aythya ferina (assembly GCF_964211825.1). Classification (NCBI taxonomy): domain Eukaryota; kingdom Metazoa; phylum Chordata; class Aves; order Anseriformes; family Anatidae; genus Aythya; species Aythya ferina. Next base: position 124,173,131 of record NC_140297.1, read on the forward strand.
TCATCACATTAGAGCAAAATGTAATGAAAAGAGTCCAACACCTGGGGCCAACTCTGAAAGACACAATTAAAAGGTTTTTAATGAAACCGGAGAAACCCCAAATTTCATAGCCTTCAGTAATTCTGCCACATAAGAATGATTTGCCGCAAGTGTTGGGAAATATTGTTTTTACTGATGTCAGGAGGCTGAAAACCCCGCCGCGAAATGCTAGGTGCTTTCAGAGCGCTGACAATGAAGCGGGGAGGGAGCTGCTGGCGTCTGGCGGTGGAGGAGCAGCGGGACAAAATTCACGCAAGCCCTTTGGGCTGCCGATTAGGAGGGGAGAGCCGGGAGGCTCGGCACAGATCCGGGGAGCCGGAGCCCCGGGACTCGAGGGGAACCGGACCGGGGCCGCCCCTCGCCCTGGCACCCGCAGCTCCGGGGCTGCCCCGGGGAGGGATGTAGGGATGGATGTAGGGATGGATGTAGGGATGTAGGGATGGATGGAGGGATGTAGGAATGGATGGAGGGATGAGGGATGCTGCCAAGAGTTGGTCCACGGCACCAAAAAGTTGCGCCGGTTTTGCCCTTTTCTCACCCCTCCCTTCCTCCCCAGCTCGGTTCATTTTCAAGGTAACTGATGGGGCTTTATATTTTTATAGGGACACGGGGGATAATCAGTCTAAAGCGGCAATCTGCTACTCGAAAGCGGCTGAGGGGAGGAGGAGGGGAACCTCCTCGCAGTTTGGTCTCCATTTGCTGGGAGGGGGGGGAGTTGGGGGAAGAGGGCTGGGGACCATTCGCCTCCCACGGAAGCAAGGTGGACTCTGGCGGTGGGCAGGAGCGGGCACCTCGTATCGGGTTGGTCCGGAGACTTTAAATCCTTTTTTTTTTTTTTTTTTTTTTTTTTTTAAGTATTTTTCCCAGGCGATCCTTTTCGAGAAGAGGGGAAGGGGTGGGAGGGGGCTAGAAGTGAATGTAAATGCAGGGGTGGGTGGGCTGGGGTGGGGGGAAAGGGTGTCACTCCTGACTCGGCGGCTAAGTTAGCAGAAGTCTGCTGGCAGCACTCGGGAGGGGAAGTGTTCAAGCGGGCTTTTTTTCTGCAGTGCAGGGCTGTAATTTGCTGAAGGAGGCAAAGAACATCCTTCGATCTAAGTAGGGCTTTTAGTGTGCTCATTGATGAGTGAAAGTCGCCACACATGTCAAGCTAAAGGCAGTTGTTGGGTTACTAACAGGACACAACGTCTTGCAAACATATGCGTTAAGCTGTGTATACAGATGGCAGGGAGAATAATGGAGCAGGCGCCTCTTATAAAGCTCTAGCTGCTGCCTGTCTTCAGACCTGGGAAATGAAACTATTCAGACTCAGGGCCAGATAGCGCCTGGGATTGTTTGTTACCGTTTTAATCCTATTAATTAAAACGTTAACCTGATTGGGTAGAAAGCTCTGTCCCAACAGGCGAGTCTTCTTCATAATAACCTACTCTCAGAGATAATGATGTAAAAGACTCCCCCGTCTGCGGCGGCTGCTGGTTGATGGCTCCGGAAATCTCTTGAAGGTGAATCCAAGCAAGATAAACGGTGGAAGCGGCTCCGCTGGCAGCGCACAATGCCCCAGCGCGGCGCCTGCTGAGGGCGAGCCGGAGCCGGGGACGAAGCCGGGGACGAAGCCGGAGCCGGGGACGAAGCCGGAGCCGGAGCAGCAGCAGCAGCAGCGGCGGCGGCGGCAGCGCCGGGCAGGGCGCAGCCCCGGCGGGAGCCGGGAGCCCGGCAGCGGCAGCAGGACGCCCGCTCGCCGCCCGCCGCGGCGCGGAGGAGCCTTGGAGGAGCGGGCCGGGAGCTGAGGGGGGCGGCGGCGGCGGCGGCGGCGCCGATGGAGCGGGCGCTGGGGCTGCCCGCCGAAGAGGACCTCTTCCACAAGAGCCTGGCCGCCTCGGCCAAGCGCATGGAGTCCGCCTTCCGCTCGCCCCCGGGGCTCGACCTGTCGCACCCCCGCGACCGCCAGCCCTCGCCGCTCGCCTGCTACGAGGCGGCCGAGCCCGAGGCGCTGCTGCAGCCCGGCGGAGGAGGAGGCGGCGGCGGCGGAGGCGGCGGCGGCGGGGGGGACCCGCTGGGGCTGCCGCCGGGCTCCGTGTGCGTCAAGTACGGCGAGAGCGCCAGCCGCAGCTCGGTGGCCGAGAGCAGCGGCGGCGAGCAGAGCCCCGACGACGACAGCGACGGCCGCTGCGAGCTGCTGCTGCGCGGCCCCGGGGGGGACCCCCGCGACGCCTCGCCGGCGGTCGGCGGCGGCGGGGGCAGCGGCGGCGGCGGCGGCGGCGGCGGCGTGGGGCCGAAGGCGGCCGAGGGGGGCTGCTCCAACAGCCACGGGCACGGCGGCAGCAAGAAGTCCAAGGAGCAGAAGGCGCTGCGCCTCAACATCAACGCGCGGGAGCGGCGGCGGATGCACGACCTGAACGACGCGCTGGACGAGCTGCGGGCCGTCATCCCCTACGCGCACAGCCCCTCGGTGCGGAAGCTGTCCAAGATCGCCACGCTGCTCCTGGCCAAGAACTACATCCTCATGCAGGCGCAGGCCCTGGAGGAGATGCGGCGCCTCGTGGCTTATCTCAACCAGGGCCAGGCCATCTCCGCCGCCTCCCTGCCCAGCTCCGCCGCGGCGGCGGCGGCGGCGGCGGCCGCGCTGCACCCCGCCCTCGGCGCCTACGAGCAGGCGGCCGGCTACCCCTTCAGCGCCGGGCTGCCCCCCGCCACCTCCTGCCCGGAGAAATGTGCCATTTTCAACAGCGTCTCCTCCAGCCTCTGCAAACAGTGCACGGAGAAGCCTTAAGCCTCGCCGCCGCCGCCGCCTCCCCGCCTCCGGTAGCCGGGCACCGGCGGTGGCAAGCGGGGGTCTGCGGCCGGGCCGGGGGGCGAGGGGGCAGCGGAGGGACTGCGAGCCGCCAGGGCTCCCCCGTCTCCCCCCTGGGACGGCGGCTTTTTGGGGACGGAGACGGGCCCCGGTGGGAAAGGGGCGCGGGGCCAGGGCGGGCGGAGGGGCGGCGGGGAGGGGGCTTCAGCCTCGGGGGTGCCGGGGGGGTTTCCCTGGAGGTGCGACCCGCACAAAGGAGAGGCTGAGAGGCGGCAGGCCGGGAGGGCTGGAGCCGCGGAGAGGGATGGAGAGAACCCCCCCACACCCCCACCCGGGACCCCGGCCCCGCCGCCCCTCTGCCCGCCCGGGGCGCCGAGGTCCCGGGGCCGGTCCCGGGGCAGGAGCCGGCGGCGGAGGTGGATGGATGGGACAAATCAGAGAGGGCACTCGAGCATAGATTTTTTTTTTTTTTTAATTATTATTAGCAGTATTATGATTATTCTGAGCCAGGAAACGAACAAACTTGAAATGTAAACTTACTATTTAAGCGACTCGCAGAAACAAAGAGACTGGACCACTGCTATGGAAGACTTTGTATTTTTTATCGTCTCTAAACTTTGATCCTGTGAAAATGCGCAAAGTTTTGGTGAGAGTGATTTAAAAAAAAAAAATGAGAGAGTTAAAAGAAAAAAAAAAACGGCAAAAAAATAACCGATCCGAACCCCTCCTCCGTGTGGCCGAAAGTATCGCATTTTTCAAAGAAATATTTACGTGCACCTTGTTTCTTTCCACTTCGCAATGATGTATAAACAAGACATGATATTTATTTGTTATTCTTTAACTGACCCTCCCACGCCAACAGTATTTCTCATGTGTTAAGGTCACGGGTCTTCTGTGCAGTTACTTTAAAATGCTTCTAAAATTCTGTTTATGGATTAACTTAAACTGTGTGCCAAGTGTTTTAAAACGTTTATTTGCCAACGCCGTATAGCCAGAAATGTTGATGTATCCGAGCTGCTTAGGTTTATGAAAGGTCATCTGGATTTTAAGTTGCATCATCCCTGTATTTCAATTGAGCTTTAATAAATTGCTTCAGTCCAAAAATTACAGGAAAGGTGTATTCTTAATTGCTCAACCCACTGATTTTTGAGAGGGTATCCTTTGCATTATAACAGGCATTATAACAGGTAATAGCTATTTACTTTTACATGGCATCAGAGCAATAGCTGCTACAAGAACATTTGCCAAGCCAATGTTTTCCCAGGCGCTGGGTGGTTTTCAAAGGTATAATTTAAACCGCTTTTAACGTGGATGTAAATTATTCTGACTGTGGATGATTATTTAAGTTGAAATACTTTAAAATACTTTAGGCTGATTTACAGAACGAGTGGAATTCTTACCTTTTCTTTTTCTGGGGGGCGGGGTGGGAGGGTGGGGTATTTTTTTCTTCTTTTTTTTTTTTAATCTTTTTTTTTTTTTTTTTTTTTTGAAGATAAATGAGAGATGAAGAGCAAGAAGTAGCTATTTACCCAAAGTGAGCCTTCAGTTTGAGTTTGCATGGCTGGGTGGCTGTCTCTCTGCCATTTGTAAATCAAGATTTTTGTTTGCTTTGGTTCGGTTTTTTTTATTCCAAAACGAGTCCTGCTATTTTCCACTACTTGCAGATAATACAAATTCGGACTGTCAGGTTGGATGGCGAAATAGGAGCCATGATGGATCTGTTGGCAGGTCACGGATGTGTAAAGAGTGATATATATTAAATAGGTCAATCAGATTATGACAGCAATGTACGATCGTTTGTATGTGTATCTATGTCGGAAAGAATCTTTATTAAAATATTTTGAACAAACGCTTGTATTATGCTGTGCTCTGTTAAGGATACACCTCCAGATTTAAGGGGGGGGCGGTGGTGTCGCTCCTTTCCTTTGCCTTGCCCCCCCCCATTTTCCCCCCTCCCCTCTCCCAGCCCTTGGGATGGGGCCGAGGAGCTCCCTCTTCTCCCTCACCGGGCCCCTACAGGGGGTTCGGGGGGTGACAGCGCCTTAGTCCCCCCTGATACCCCGAGGTGAGCCGTCCCCCTATCCCTTTCCACCTCCTCCTTGTCCCCCCCCCCCCAAATTTTGGGGCCGGCACAGCCGCCTCTCCGTCGGGCCCCCTCCTTCCTTCCCTCCCGGCCGGCGCCCGGTGTCCGCGGTGCCTCCGCTCCCATCGGCAGCCCTGCACGCGGGGGAAGGGGATAAATATTTTCCGCTCCACTTGCCATCAAAAAAGATTAATCAGAACCTGTAACTTTTCAGGAAACATAACTGTAAAGTGCCACGGAGCTGTGGGAAGGCAGCCCAGAGAGGGTGGGCAGATCAGCCCCCAGGCGCAAGGAGAAGCGTCTCTCAGCATTTACTAGACAAAGGCTGGGTGCGTCTAATTATGATTATTAAAACAATTTCCATGACGATGTCTAATATTATGTTAATTTGAAAACAACTGTGTATGAAAACTGTCGACTATAATACCTAAATTCATTTAATGAAACACATCGTTAAGGCAATTAAACCTCCTGGATGTGATTAAGGAACATAATTACGACACTGTTCTGCGCCATAATTGGGTGTCTTTAATCAAGGGGTAAAGTGATCAGCAACACAGCCATTAGTTTGTATTGTTCTGTCTCTGCTGTCCATCATTCTGATTAGGAATTAACCACCGCCACCAGCTTGGCGTGGTGCGTGCCTCTGTGTGTGCGGGTGCGTGTGTGTGTGTGTGTGTGTTCGTGCATTTAACATCGCAGGACGCATTTGCTGCAAGATTTACTGCTTAATACCTCTCCTTTCCGAGCAGCCTTCCCGGAGCCGTCCCCTCGAAGGCTCTGGCTCTTGGCTGCCCATGGGACAGGGGTGACACCGGGGGAGGCGAGACAGAGGCCAGCCCTCGCTGAAACTCTTGCAGATGCCGGCACTGGGCTGGGGGGCTCCCGGGGGGGCTGCAGGGGCCGTCCCCTTCCTCCCGGCTCTGTCTGGCTTAACCTCGTTGCTCCTTCTTCTCCGGGGCGATGTCGCCCAGGTGTCTTTCTCCCTGTGCCTCCCGTGCGAAGGATGCTCAGGGAGGAGGGAAGCGCCCCGCACTCGCTCTGCACTCCCTGCCATCCCGGCTGCTACTTTAAAGCTCTCGCTTTGCCTCCTCCTCGCTTTCCTGGGAGAGGGCAGGGGGCTCCGTGCGGGCTGGGGGCGCTGCCACTGCCGGCACCTCGCTGCTGTCACCCCTGGGGAGCGAGGAGAGGGCGCGGGGCCAGTCCCGGGGCAGGTCCCGTCGGGCAGGGGGAGGAGAGAGGCTCCCCCGCCCCTCTTCTCCGCCGATCTATCAGTAATCCTAAGAGGGACGTGTCCCCCCTGGAAAGGGAAGCTTCCTCACCTGCAGCAGCCCCGGCCCTGCTCCAAACGCCCCCTCGGACCCGCTCCCTTCCCCCGGCCCCGAGCCTGAAATCGTCCCAGCATGAGTGACATTGGCTTTCCTAATGTAATGACTTATGAAAGATATAATCATGTGTTAAATTGAATCCTCCGCTTAACTGTTAATGGTGTGCTCTGGGCACATTTACGTATTAGATGCTATGGTAACTAATTACCACTAGAAGAAGGGATAATACACTTTCCAGACTTTGACAAATAATTATGAGTGTTCACATCCCTGCTAGCAGCAGTTGCAGCGGATCTGCTGGAATGAGTAAGTGAATAAATGAATGGGTAAGTGAACTTGTGTGCATGGAGGGGACTAGATAATGAATAGTGGTCAAGTGAGTTTTCTTATTAAAACCTTTAATGAAAATGTGATTTAGGGTAGAAGGGGGGAAAAAAAAGCGCGACGCTGCCTCTAAACGTAATTAAATCGTGTAATATAAACATCAGAAACATAAATAAGTTTGCTTTTAATTAAAACGCAGCAGTCAAAGTAAATTATCCACGTGCTCGGAAACTTTACAGCAATTAACACTCGGGTTTTGGTGGCAGAGGGGGCATGTCGGAGGGGTTTGTGGGGGTGTAAAATAAACGAGCCCGGGCTCGGCGGCTCCCTGCAGCATCCTTTGTCACTTGGGTGCCAACAGGCCGAGGGGAGAGAGAACTTGCCGTCGGACAGGACAAAACTTTGGGCAAGTGACACTCCGGCCCCCCAGGATGTCCCAGCCGTCGGAAGGACCAGCAGCTGTCTGAGCAAAGAGCTACAGCCGGCCCCTGTCCCCTAGGTCCCCCGGCAGCTCCGTGTCACCGAGCCTCCCCCAGCGGGGTTTGCTCCCTTCCCCTGGGCTCTGGAAGGGTTAAATCCTTCCCCCCCCCCCCTCGAGTCCCGAGTCGCCCTTCTCCTCTCAAGCCGGTTCCGAGACGTGTAATAAAACACGAAGCGAATTTATGGGCTGTTTCAAGCACTTCAGTGCTGTGTTTTTAAATTCATATATGCGCGTGTAAGAACTATGAGCTGTGAATAATTTGAAATGCTATAGGAAAATGATGCGTTTTAGATCAAACGTAACCGTTTGCTTCCATAATTGTCTCAGATGAAAATAAAGAGAAAGATGCATCTCGAACAGAGACAAAGCTGAAAACCTAATGACAGCCATAAACTGCTAGACAGCCATAAATTAACGTCTTCATCAAACGCTGAAGGGATCAGCGCTTATCTAAATCAACAATTATTTCTTCCGAGAAGTTGCAGAACAGATTGCCCCTCTAATACTAGTTTGAAATCCCTCTAATTGAGGATTAGGGGCAAACAATCGCCTTACCGGAGTAAACCCCCTCTCTCCACCGGCTGAAGCCCTCCAAACTCACCTAACCCCCGGCAGGGCTCACTCCCGGGGGTGGGGGTCCTGTCCCCTCACCCCCTTCCTCGGGGCTTTGGGTTTGCTCCTAGGAGGAGCCCCCCGGCTTCCCACCTGCAGCGATGCTCAGCCGAGGTTCCCCTCGCCGCCGACTTGGGAAAGCGCCGCCGGGGAGATGTCTTTCCTCCTCGGGAGGCGGCTGGAAGAGACGGCGAGGAGCCAGACGAGTCATTGGCTCGCAAGGCGAGGAAAAGGCTTGCTGCCTGAGGGAGGTTGGCGACTTTGGAGGAGAGGGGTGGCTGCTGCAGGAGTTCGCCGGCAAAAGTCATAGCAAAGAGTTCACTTTCTGCCGTTTGCAGCCGCCGTAGCCAGACCCTAGACTTGTGTTCAACTTTGCTGTGCTCAGAGGTGCTGGTTTTTTTTGGGGAAAAATACAAACCAGCACATACATCCGCGTCGAAATCAGTTTAACTGAACATCCTGCAAGGCTCCGAGCAGGAACAGCTGAAGCTTAGACTTCTTTTGACTCCTTATTTTGGTGTAAATAGTTTTGGAGACAAGAGTATTTCTGCAATTACAAATGAGGTATTCAGGCAACCTCATACTTGAGATCCCAGGGAAGCCTGCTGCATAGCAAGGGTTACACAGACACAGTGATGCTTTATACGAGGGTAAAGATCCCACTACATTTTAATTCTTTGCTTTCAAATGAAATGGGTATTTTAGGTATTTTTTACATGGTTCTTTGCATGCAGCAACAATTTCTTCATACTCATTAGCATTTATAAACACAGAATTTAACTTAAAGATCACCATACTTTCACAGGTGTAGTTTGAAACGGTGTTTTTATAATTATATCAGTTTTCTGATATGCTGTGTCTATCAGGACATGACTGGCCATGACACACAGGCACGTTTAAGTAATGGGCAGGAATATAGTTCACTTTCTATGGTCTGACAGTTAAAATAACTTTATTCATATGCATAAAGCATGTGTCTTGCATAAACTGATGTCTCAATTTTAAAATATAATGCAATATAAGTAACATCAAAAAGTATTAAGTGTCAAAACAAAGATTGAATAAAAAACAATATTTGAAGCTATTGTTACTCCTCCACAAAGCTCCCTTTCAGACCATGAAGGAAAGCTCACTCTGAAGGATGCCCTTCAAGAAACCTCAAACAATGCCACTTTTTCTTTACAAATGTCAGTAACTTTTAAAATAATATGGAGTTAATGCAATCACAAAGTTATAAGCACATTTATCAAATACAAAAAAATGCTGCAGGTCTATCTTCTCTACAACGTTTCTTCAACAATCCTCACAGACATTCCCGACTAACATTTCTGCATGAAGGACTGAAGAAAAGTGATCTCTTTAGGATACAAGCTTCATATTAAACAGCTACTGGCAGAATTCGGTAGCTACAGTGATGCTTAGAAAAGCTAAGTTGTACTTTGCTCATGCAGTGCTGGGTTTTGAAGCAATTTTCCATCATTTCCCCTTTTAAAATGAATGATCTAAATTTACGCAAGGTAGTACATCTGGTGCTACCCAGAGGTTTGCAAAAGGAAAAACCTAGGAACTGTATTTGGGTACCAATCTTTATACTGGGAATGCAAATCTTTATATTAATTCTGAATAATGTCTAAGAATGTCAGAAGTACCACCTTTCTTCCTCACCTGGTAATAACTGGCTTCAGTTTCATGAGGGTAAAGCAGACTTGATCATTTCCTAATCATTTCCTAAATTCCAAGGAGTTGCTCCATGCCAGTGCTGAAGTTCTTTTTTTTTTTTTTTTTCCCTTTTCCTAAAGAAACATATATATTTTTTTCAAGATCAAGCAACAGAAAAATGCTGTATGCTGACTGAATCATTTAAAAAGGAAACCAATAGTTGTGAATCTGTGAGAAAAGTGTAAATGTAAGGTGGAAAAAATTACCACAGACAGTCATTCAATACTAAAATAGATATATTCATTTTTATTGTATCCTTGAAATACAAAATTCACTTAAGGTGTTAGATTACTAAAATAATGAAGTTTCAATTTTCTCGCTCAGAAATTCACAATATTCACCTTATTCGATCTGAGAGCCTTAATGATGGATATTAACTATTAAAATAGAACCTAACCATTGTTCATCTATATACAAAATGTCAGTTTGCACAATTAAGAGCAATTCACAATCTTTTGAATGTCAGAAAGTTCAATAATGATGAAATAAAAGATCATTTATAATTCTACAAGTGAAATTCACAGACCAGCAATTACTCATAAAAATAGCAATGCCAAAACCAGTCACATGCAACGGGCTTAAAACCGTAAGCTGAAGAACAACTCTTAAATGGTTTCATATTAGTACATTAGGACATATTGACAGAGATGTGGAAGTCAAATTTGCAAACAGGTACACATGGACCAGTGTGGCCTTTGGAGAAATATAGCAGTTTAGTAAGTTTATGACAGGTTACAGCAATATTCAGTGGCAACATGAAAATGGCAACAAACTGTAAATTAAAATGACAATAGTAAAAAAAAAAAATCACATTTTAGTATTCACATTAGGTCATGATAAATTCACTTTTCTTCTCACACACTACACAGGGCCACGCTGACTTAGAAAACCTATTTTATATCAGAAAAAAAATATGTATCTTTTCTTAACAGCAGAAGATAGTATCAGTATAGCCATAGGAGGTGACAGCTTACAGTAGAGGCCAGTACAGACCAGCTCTATGACTTTTAAAACTGAGCAGTAGGCACACCATTTCACTCCAGGATGAACAGAGGGAAGCCAGGGCCCCCAGTAGCCCTCCCGACTGGTCCTGTGCCTGTGGGGTTACCTGGGGAAGGCGAGCAGGTGCTGCTGGGGCTGTTGGGCAGCCCCCTTCTGCAGTGGAAAGGAGGGATAAGGCAACAAAAGGTCCCACCATCTCCCTCCACCCCCCCTAACTGAACACTTGCCAACAGCACTATGGTGCCCAAGTAACCAACACTAAGAGCTCCTGGGTCTGTGGCTAAGGACATGATCAAAAACCATTTTGCTCCTCATGTCGTGAAGAAAACGTGCAAAGCTGGCCCTCTACCACAGGCATAATGTTGCGGCCAGCTTGGCTCCAGCTGCGGCCTTGAGGCATGCTGCAGGCTCACCCAGGAATACCATGGGTTTTCACTCCCTGCTCTGTGGAGACCAGGCTGTTCTTGGTCAGACCAGCTGCTGACTCTCACTAAGTCACCTGCTTAGTTGCAGAGTATTTGGGAGAGAACCAACCAGGCCTAACATTCCTCTTTCCTGCTTTAACACTCATGACTTTGAAGAGGGCGTGAAGCTTACCTCAACTGCAGATGGAGTACACAAATGTATGCAGGCCTTAAAGATGCAGAAGTCACCTACCAGGAGCATGGGTCTACCAGGGACACAGTTCCAGGGCAAGCTGGGCAGGCTTTGCTTTGTCTTAAGGTTGATCCTTTTGGTTCCTGAGCTAAAAGAGCAACTGACCTTATCTCAGCAAAATAGAGGCCTCCTGTGTGGTGCGAGGTGTGGTCTCCAACCCCCATGCAAAGCCTCTGAGCACCTTCATGGAGCCTTCCTTTGGCTCCTGGGAAAGGCTCTTTTTTATTTTTTTGAAGAAGGAAGTAAGGCCTACAGATTTAATTTTCTAGTTTGGAGACAATCTAGATCTTCTTTTAATTTCATAACTGATACTGTACAAACTGATCAGCAATTAATCTGAAATTACTAATGATTTGCATGTACTTTTGGCACAGCGCTATTATGTCCTACTAAATTATGCAGCAGCCTGTGATATTCTCATTCAAAATCCTAAAAATAGAACACAATTATAAAAAAAAATCTTATGTTTAAAACAAATACCTACTGTTATTTTCGCAGTTGCTTCAGGTTTGTTTCAAAGTTGGATGCCAAAGAAAGATTTATCATAACTGTGGCATGAGACATTTTACAGCTTACACTTAAGCAATAATGTAATATAGTCAACAGTATAATGATATCAGCATTTCCTCTCTCAATAAAACAGGCTCTAATGTCCAAACTGGATTGTGAGCTATGGCTGAGCACAGAATAGCTCCTACCAAGTAAGTACAGCAGTAAGTAACTCGAGTACAGGAATCTCTCCATAAAATCAAATTTTATTCTGTGGCACAAAGTAATAATCAGGTTTTGCTGTTGATTAAATGTTGAAGCAAAGTTAAGGCATTTAATCAACCGCAAAGCCCAGTTAATATAAGTGTACTCTAACACTGTAGATGCTATTGATATTATATGTGAAGAGAAAATGTTCATCCAATATATCTCACAAAAACACAATTTTCTCCTCAGAGGATTTGGAATGTGGCTGTGCCAGTTTTTGAAAGACTTTCTCCTAATGCTTATTTAGGGTATGTGCTTTACATGAGTAACTAAACAGTCTCCTACACAAATAACAATAAATAATTCTAAACCTTAGTATGTATGTAGCAGTTTCCATCCATAGGCTATCAAGTGCTTAGGAGACAAGTAAAATTTCTGATTTTGGAAGACACGGAAGATTGAGGAACAGCAGATTGCAGCTTAGTATTCCCAAAATGACCTAGTGGCTCTGATGCTCCACTGGGAAAAGACAAGAGACAAGTCAAGCTGAAGTTTTCAGAGCAATGTGTCTTTTGCACAAAGTAGAGTGTCAGGTGCTTTTTTTTTCAGCATCAAACCTCTGACAGCACCAGAGGAGGACACCCCAAAAACACAGAAATGCAGACAATGAAATACTGGAAAAAACAAAACAAAACAAAACAAAACATTTTTAGTGATTTGCTTAGCAATCACTGAGAAATTTCTATAATGCTGCTGGGTACTCCAATTCCAGGTGAGACAGCAGTTCATTCATCATCTGTAGGGCAAATTCGAACTCATGTCCAGACAGGGGTCACACCTCTGTGGTTGGTTAGCTATTTAGAGAAATGCAGATCCTGGCACAGAATAGATTAAGGGTTGGCTGCCCAAAATAACCTCTTGCGGTGATTACTCATCTTTCTTCCACTCTAAGTTCTATGAATGATGACAGGACACTTGAGCGTATCAGGGGAAGTCTTTTTCATGTATAACGTTATTTGTCAGCTGGCAGTGTGGGCAGAACTTATGCTGGCACATCGCAAACTGAGATTTTTTGGGGAACACAAAGCAAGGCCCACAGACATGGCTATTCTCCCATCACAATTACGATCTCGTCAAACTGAGACAGCCATGAGAATCCTCCTCCGTCTCCAAAGTGGTGGCTAGGAAGAGAGACAGGGTCTACAAATCTTAGATCCTGTGCACCATGCACCAGGAATCATGTCACCCAGTGAAGCCCATATGCAGCCAACCTCTGTGGCTGTCTGAGGTCTTCACTTACTCAAGTTTTGGGCCCAAAGAGCCTGTTTTCCATCTTGTAGAGAAGCAGTTCTGTTTCCAAACAGGGGTTGCACTACTCTGCCTGTGTATTTCTTAGGCACATTAAAACACTATTAAAAAGTAGTTTTAGATACCATTCTTCTCCTTGAAGTCCTCTCACTATTTTGCCTTTCTGGAGCAACTAATAAACACAAGAAATGGTGAAAATAAACACAGATACATGCCACTAGTAAAACAGTAAGACAAACAGAAGATAATTTTTGAGATGATAGAATCATTTCAAACAAGCTCATATATTTTCTACCTGAAGAGTATACTGTTTTTGTTTGTTTGTTTGCTTTTGGCTCAAAGGCAAAATAGATAATGTAGGCTTGATCCAAGGCCTACTAAAATCAACAGAACCTCTACTATGATATTAATCATCTGCAGAAAAAATCATAGACTTTAATTTCTTTGTATTGCACAAAAACAGAGCGTTCACCCTTGCTTCGTACCACTCATACCACTCACATTCATACCACTCAAGTCAGAGATGTGTTTCCTATAAGGCATTCTTGTGAATTCTTTCCCCCTACCCCCCATCCAACTCATATAGCTTTCATTACATCTCCCAAGTAAGGACTAAGACACTCAGGATCACAAAGGGAAGAGAGTAAATTAAAAGAACAAATAGAACAATTATCTCTAAACAACCTTTCACCTTCTAGAATTAACTTCCCCATTTGTTGCTACTGTTCTACAAGCAGATGTAGTGATGCCTCCAGATGGTGGGTATGTGGGACCTCCCCATCTAACAAGGGGGAACCTCATGACACAGCTATGGTAGGAGGCCTTTTGGTTCTACCAGCATGCTTGCAGTGTATCTGGATTGCCAGGTTTCCGAGGAGTCTGAGGAATTCCCAATGTATGTCTGTTGAGCCCATTTCCCAAATAATGGCCTGGATTCAACTTGATGTCATCCTCCCTCTAAAACCTACTTGACTTATGGCCAAGAGTATAGGGATCCTTCTCATAGGGACTATTTACCCAGCCAAATGCTTGTCATCTCACCTCACTACTCACAACTTGGGCAGGGTTGCTTGTTCCCATGTCCGACATCTACCTCTAGCCTAAGGGCTTTGCTCCTCAGAAAAAAAAGTAAGGAGGAGGTGAAAGCAGGTAGGGTAAAAGCAAACATTCCCAAGAATACAAAGTTGAGTGAGGAAACAGAGCTAACACTGAGATTAGTAGAAGACATATAGGCAGCCGCTCACTTTTTTAGGGACCTTAGCTTGTAACGGAAGGCAATATCAACGTCTGGCAGAAGGATACCAAGGCCCATACGACTGTTATCAAGTCTGACAGCTTTGCTTTCCACTAGTTCTACATCGAAATGAGCCAAAAGTAAGAAAAGAAACATCTTCATCTCATTCATCGCAAGGAACCTCCCTGGACACATGCTGATCCCAGAGCCAAAAGGCATTAGGAAATACTTCAGTTTTCTTCCTGCCTTGAAGAACGTGGTTTTCTTCTTGCCATTCTCTATGTAACGATCAAACTTATACTCCTGAAAAAAAAAGAGAAAGAGAGTGAGATATCTAATGAAACAGTTATATGAGGTGCTTTGTTTGCATGTCAGTGGTACTTCTTAAACTCAGAAACCAGGATCAAGAGGAAGACAAGGAGTAGACAGCTTCTCCTTTTTAGTTGGTTGCCCCAAGTTTCATTAGCTTACGTTACCGCCCCTGTAAAGAATACTGATGAAATCCACTTATTTAGCTGCGTTACATCAAGTTCCTTCAACTTCCATGTCTCATCCACTGAGTGTCTGGCCTGTATTGATTGTAATTAGATTTTGACCGCTTTGTAGCAGAGACAATGAACCTTAGTGGAAGGACAATTTTCTTGTAAAGCATCATATGTGCTTGGTGTGGTACATACATCACAAATAAGGATAATCTGTCAAATTGTGCAAATGCCTATGAATAAATCAATGCATTGCACTGATCTTGTTCTTGCAAGATCAGAGCAAAATCCATCCTTCTTTTGCACCCAGTGGTGCAGATTATTCGAAAAGCAGACCTGATACTTTGCAGTCAATTTTCCCTTCAGCTGGAGATGGTTGCTGCTTAATTTCCCACATCTGACCTTCACATGGTTTGCTCCAGAAGCTATGTGCAAAGCAGGACAACTGCCAATGACTGACCATTGTAACGAGTGTACTTTCAGGTAAGGCTTGAGGCTGGGCTTGTAACTTACATTCCATAAACTGAACATCTTTCTGACTACTTCCCAGCAGCAGGATCACTGCTTAGAGATAATTCATGTTTTTGAATGAAGGAGATCTGGCATCCTCACTCAGTCAACGGCAAATTAACCACTTACAAAATCCTCCTGCATGCTTTGAATAAAAATGACAGACACTTCTTGCTTATGGTCACTCATTAGCATTTGTCCTGCTTTGCATACATCTGCTATAGCAGCAGCCATTTGGAGCTGGCTGGGAACAAGTCAGTCAGACAGAAACCACCTCAACTGATTAAAAAAAAAACAACACCACACCACAAAACAACATAATGATAAAACGCACTGATACTGATCTACCCATTAGGTTAAAGGCTCTGGAAACAACACACTGTATGTCTGGTTGTTGAGAAAAACAGTGGCAGGGGATTTGGGGTATGAGAAAGGGGAGAAGGAGAATGTGCACTGGAGGGGATATAACTTGGGGTGCTGAAGACCTGTTTCTCTACATGGCAAGAATGTTAAAAACCATTATATGTTTGTTTTTTTTTTTTTTTTTTTTTCACTGAGAAATAATTATTTTCAGTCTCATTGAATACCCCAACCAAAAGGAAGTGTTTTGAAGAACAGTAACAAATCAGTCTACAACTTCCTCGTAAGGGGGTGTCGAGAGGCAGGAGACCTTTTCTCCATTAACACCAGTGACAGGACCCACGGGAACGGGGTTAAGCTGAGGCAGGGGAAATTTAGGCTTGACATCAGGAGGGGGTTCTTCACAGAGAGGGTGGTTGCACACTGGAACAGGCTCCCCAGGGAAGTGGTCACTGCACCGAGCCTGTCTGAATTTAAGAAGAGATTGGACTGTGCACTTAGTCACATGGTCTGAACTTTTGGGTAGACCTGTGCGGTGTCAAGAGTTGGACTTGATGATCCTTAAGGGTCCCTTCCAACTCAGGATATTCTATGATTCTATGAAATGAAAGACCAGAATACCCTCCTCTTCCTTAAAACAGATTCACTTCCTGAAATGTAAAACCTGTTGATCAAAAAAAGCACTGCCACATATGAACTGTGACAGCTTAAAAAGCAAAACAAAAGAAAACAAAACAAAAAAAACACTAAACCAAATCACTTAATTGGAATATATCTACAAGGTGAACTCCTCGTGTCTGGAGATGTGAGGAACTATGGTGTTGCATACATATATACATACTGGAACAAACCAAATGCCAAGAGCCATCTGAAAGCTGTAGTTCATTTTACCAAAAATAAATAAATAAATAAATAAATAATTGTTGTCTAGGGAATTGGAAAAATCAGAAAACACATGTGAGACAGCAAACTCATGCTTGTGTTGTTGAATCCCCTAGGTTCGGATAGATTTTTTGAGCCAGCAAGCTAGCTTTTAAGGGAAGACTTATTTTTGACAGCACAGGAGCTTTCAGCCATGCATGAGGCTTGCTTGGATGGGAGAGGCTGGATCATGGTGAGGAAAGGGTGAAGAAACTGGAGATGAAGTTTTGTGTGGATGGCCTGTTCAGAGTATTATGAAAACTGAGGAATCTCCTGTGACTGGTGTAAGTCTCTCTCTGTCACATCTTGTATTTAGCTCTTGTATTTAGCTTTGTTTGGGAAGCCACCATCCATGTTGGGTTTCCTGCAGGATTTCCTCATATTTCATTCTATGGGATTTGCAGAGTTCAATTACTGAGCTCTGTAACTTAGCTGTGTTATGATCCAGAGGTTCACTTACCCACTTCATAAAAATTGACTCATTTATTTAGGCTCTAAGTGAAGAAGGAGGTCAACAATATATGCTCACACTTATACAATATGGTGCCAAAGCAGAAGATAGCTTGAACTTAAATTTATGTATCCAGGAGAAAAGCATTGCTACAAAATTATCTCGTCAAGCTGCCTGTTTTCCCAGGAAAGTTTTCCCTAAACACATGACAAGCTCAAGACTGCACCTTTCAAAAAATTCATTCTCCATCTCTATCTGATCTTCAGTAGTTATTGTTGAAAGCACACTGCATATTTTAAGAACCAAACAGAACAGTGATTTCCCCACTTTTCGAGAGGGCCCATGTGCTGAAATCAATGTACTGCAAAGTGTGGATTGCTCATTCACTATCAAAAAGATGAAATATATGAACTAAAGCTGTACTGTGAAAGCTGAGCAGAGCTGATACCAAGCAGATATATTCAAGCAATAGAAATATGGTAATGTATTCTGACAATTATTGAATAAGGGAGGGGCTCAGCTACCGCTCTGATGCTTTGGTCTAGGACCTAAACAAACAGATGGACTTTTGACAAATCAATAATGTTCTCCGAAATAAAGTGTTAAGAATAAAATGAGAAAAAAGCTTATTTGCTAGTTGTGGCTTATAAGGATAAAAATATTAATTAACTATTTGCCAGTATATGATTTTTTTAAAACACTGATTTTCTTAGCAGCCTTTGTCTTTATTTTTGGGTGGGTACAGACTGCTGGGCTCTACTGGGTGTCACTTCCATTTTCGTGGCCTTTGTATTCGTACCTGTAACTATACCCTACTTCTGCTAACTCCAACACACTCCACACCTCCTCTCACTGCCTCTGGCGGAGCTCCTGCACAGCGAAAAGCTGTCCTGCACAAACAAGGCACCTGAACATCACCCTTCTTCTGCAACCCCACATGCACATCTTTATCCCCAAGTTCCCAAAAGGAAAAGCTTCAAGGAGCACTGTCTCCCACATGGGGTTTCTACAAACATTTAAAGACATCCTATGTCTCCCAAAGCTGAACTGCGGTCTGAAACGCATCTTTGGCTCAAATATCAAGGCTGGAAATGAGCATGACAGGGAGAGAGCTGTTTGCCTAGGAAAAGGGGGATGAGGAATGATTCAGGTGTAACTCCTACCTCTCTGGATAAGGAGGCATTTAATGGCCTCAGCGTATATACAGCTTCACCTCCTATGTGGTACCCTGGACAACAACCTGGTGGAATAACCTACTGGAGACTAGGACTATTCAATTTGCATGCAGGTGGTGAACTTCTGAAGCCGTATTAAGGCTGAGGCAGGGTGGATTAATTTCGAGTCTTTGATATTCATTAACTCGAGTGTCAGAGAAAAATACAAGGAGATGACACAATTACCCTCGGAGCTTCATTGTGGAGCAACAGCTTTGCAGTTTCAAGTTCACAACACTATACTAATTGATCAAGAAGGGGTGAATCCCTATGAAGAGAGGTGAAAAAGCATAAGGCTCAAGTAAGACTGCTATTATAGGGCTTCAGAGAGTCAATGATGCTTTGGGGGCACTTAGCTAAATGGCCCACATTATTTGCTATTTAAACCACCTTCTATTATTCAGCCCTCCTTGGGTATCAAATGATCCACTGCCAAACAAAACCCACATTTAGCCTAAAGTTTATGGTAGTCAATGTGCAATTGTCAATTCCTTTGAAAGCAGTAGCAGTCAGTCTCATCACCATATTTCTCTCTTCAGGCCATGAATCCTTTGACCTATAGGGCCCTCGAAAATACATCTGAAAGTCGGAAGATTTGTTCCACAAGAAGGAACAGCAGGAAAAAAAAGAAAAAGAAAAAGAAAAAACCTATCACAAAAGGCCAGGCTGCTGCAATGTGCCTGAAGTAGGAAGAGTAACACCAGCGGAGTGTTTACCTTAGGATCTTCATAGACCTCGGGGTCCATGTGCAAAATCTGAGGGTAAAGGGCTATCCAGTCTCCTTTCCTCAGACTGACTTCCTGATCCCCTTCAAGCTTGAGGACAAAATCCTCCTGGCTGATGCGAATGTTCATGGAAGACGAGCACATCCGTAAACTCTCGTTTAAGGCGCTTTCTGCGATTAAACAAAAACAGAGGGGGGGAAGCGTCAGAAATATGGGAGATGACTGCAAGTTATACATGGCTGCAGCTGCTGCATCTCGACAGGTTTAGTAGGGCAGGCTGAAGGAAAAAAAAAGGAAAAAGAAAAAAAAACAACAAACCACAAAGAAAACAAAACATAAACCAGACACCACGAGGAGGTACTAAACAGTCCCGCAGGGCGGGGGGCCGCTGCTCTGAGCACTGCGATGTGATTCTCGCTGATAGTTCTGGGAAATCGTGTCGGCTGGAGGCAGCCCTGGATTTTGGGTGGAAAGTCATTATTCAGGCATCACGTTGAAAACAACGCAATCAGAAAACATGAATGCTTTATGCATTTACATATATTTCGGAGGTTGCAAGTAAATACCAGTGAAAGCATCCATGGAGCTATTCGGCTTGCCTTTCAAAAGCTGGTGGATGTAGCGTCAGGGCTACACGTTAGAAAAAACATTTCACTTGTTAATTCCGCAGTCAGGCTGAGGATTTTTAAATTTATTTTGTTTTCAATGAGCTACGTTGCCAAACGATAATGTCTATTATGGTCCAAGTGAATGAAAACAATTCATTATTTGCCTGGTAGATTTAAGAGAGAAAGACACTTTTAATTGCAAAGAGAAAACAAAATGTAGTCCTTTCAGTACTAGGGGAAGCATGATTTTTTCTCCACCATCACGTCCTGGAAGGCTCCAGAAGCTGAATGTCCTTGCTTTCCCAGTGGCCTTCACCTTTTGCTCCTAGCACGACAGATTTTATGGCTAATTTCCGGCAATTTATCCTGGCAGTTTGAGGAGGAATTCCTTTGGGAATAATATGCATAATTTGCATAAATCATTCTGATAGCATGTATATCAGCATGTAGCTCCTGTCTAGGGCTGCATCTCTCACTTTGTAATCAAAACTGACTATTTTTCCACCAGCGTGTATGGGTGCTGTTATATGTGGCCTGATTCCTTCTAATCGCCAGTGTGAAAAACAGCCTAAAATCAGGTTTCATTTTCACATAATAATCCATTTGTGCCTGTATTTATGTTTTGTGATACCAAATAAGCCTGCTCTAAGTGTTCACCGAAGCACTGTAACTGCTGCACCCAAAAGGTTGGTTTATTAGAGACAGTAGCTACCCAGTGTAGATGCATCTGAAAAAAATAATAACAACCGCTCTTTCACAAAAAATTAAATCTGGTGCAGCATGCATAGCAAATAAAGTGGCCCTGGATGCTTTCTTGCAGGAGGTTTTTCCTTAAGCATGCATTTGTCTAAAGAAATGAGGCTGCGGTCAGCTCTGTGTGGCCAGTGCCGTGATTCAATGTGACGTACAGTGAGTCTGTGCATATTCTTTTGGACTGCCTTCGTTACTATAATCAGGCAGAGTCAAATCGGCTTGTTGGTGACGAAGCCAGAGAAGAACCCCGGTTCCAGAATATGGCCTCTACTGCGGATAGCCACAAGGCACCTGACACGATAGATTTCAACTGGCAGCGCTCTGGCAACAAAACTTTGCGCGGTACAAAGGGAGGGTCCAGCCTCTGCTCCCAGACTGCCCCCAGCCTCCAAAAAAAGAAAGCCCCTAACTCCGGCCTGGGAACGGTGGCGATGTACATGCAGCACCGTTCACCCAAGAAATCAAATCGGGTGGGGGCTGGGGAGAGCAAGAAAGGAAAAATAATTACTAAAACACCGCTGCACAGTAGCGGGTGTGCGTTTAGCTGGACGAGTGACGTGGTCACATCCTATCGGGGGCCATCCTCCCGGGGAGCGCGGCATTCGGTGCCCGCTGCCGGATCGCAGCTGACAATTGGGCAGCGTATCTTATGCAGAAGTTAATCACAATAATGGAGCACAAAGTGTGGCTTAGCGGTCAGATCGTAAATGACAAATCTGCTTTACCTTCCAGTACCAGCTATGTGTGGAAGGCAAGCTTGGCTCTAGCTCTGAGCAATCATGCCGATAATCATTAGATGACAAAAGTAATGAGTCACATTATGATCAACAAAGGAGGATGGAGCTTATACGGGTTTGCAGGCTAACATTAAAAAAATAGACAGTCAGCCTTCCCCAAATGCCCAGGCTATACGTTGGGAGGAATGACAACTGCACAATAACGCCGCAGCCTTTGCTTGCAGTTGTCATAGTTCAGCAGACACCAGCCATTGCTGCTGACAGACCAGCTGGGTAGCTTGGGAGGCCTTCCATTCTGCACCATGAGGTACAGTAAATTATCCAGCACGGTAGAGCAACATCTGTTTCTGTGCTTGTGCCGAACAAACAAGGCAATTTAAAGCATACCAAGGGATAACCAAGCAGCAAATGAACATGACCCTCATTTTTTCCCCCTTCTTACACACACGAGATGCTAAACTTCGCTGTACAAGCGCCACATAAAGAAGCCAGGCTGTTGTTTGATAAGGTGTTGTCAGAGAGATTTTACATATTTTCTAGAGAGAGAGAGAGAGAGAAATATCTCATAGTATTGTTATTCTTAGAATCCTCCCACTTCTCTCTTCATTTCTCTTATACTAAAGCTAGCACTCAGCCTCCAATTCATTCTAGATTTTTTTAAAAAAACTGTTTCAATATACTTATAAATATTCAGTCTTTAAACCCTAATTTGCTATACTTAGTTCACATGCCTTCAAGCATTTGTCTTCCAATTTCCACTGAATAAATGCGTACTAATGAGAAATAGAGCAAGCTGCTGAGGCAAAGCTGGGTGACTTGAGCCTGGCCTGCCACCAGCTTGTGATAGGCAGGCAAATTGAGTTAAAATGAAAAGTCTTGTCAGCTGAAATACAACATGGTAGCCAAACAGCAAGCTGTCAATCATCCAGCCAAAACAAGGGACTGCAGGTAATAAAAGGTCATTGTGAATCATAAGTGCATTTGGCTTTCATAAGCAAGTTAATTTTAATTAAACATGATCTCGATCTGTAAATGTTTTATAAAACTTATTGTGCATAATGGATTGTTAATTTTGCACTAGCAGATAGCAGGTAATAGGGTACCACCATTATTAGAGTGTATTGTAGGAAAATAGCTATCGGTATGCAAATATTTGGAGGGGTCACTTACATGCACCGAGGTGTGCCAACAGAAATGACAATTGGAAACAAGTACATTTGCAACTTAGGAAGAACTACATGGTACTGCCCAGCCCATTCCAGGAAAATATATTCATGTATCTCAATCCAACCAGCAATTTTAACACTTAATGCTTGTGTTACGATTACATACTCTGCATTATCTGTTTTTGGATTCATAACCCTTTCGTATAGACGGAACAAATTTTCAAGCTGTGCTCTTTTTGCAGGAAATATCTGGGATTCAGCAATGACCTGGGGCAAGAATACTTCACCAGATAAATGAATGGACTAATATTAAACAAACGAACTGACTAAACATGCCTAGCATTACACATGCACCAAGTGTATTTCTGCGCTACCCTTTGCATTTCCAGTATAACCATAAAAGCTGACAGACCGTTCTCATGTATCGTTTACCGTATTAGAGCTCCATTGTGACTCATAATGACTAATAATGTATGTTACTCTGTAAGCGCACACAAGTATGCGTGTTTTGGTTGCTGGAAAAGTCTTAACTAAACGATACAAAGTGTGCTGCCCCAGAAATGCCATAAGAAAAAATAATCAGGGCCACAATTTGTGACAAGAGCTGGTTTTGCTGTGGGTTGAAAGACTTTTTTTTTTTTTTTTTTTTTTTTTAATTCACATACCTGTATTTTGAATTTAGAAGTAAATCAGGACATGTCATTCCCTAGACCCAAGGAATATGGCCAGAACAACAACATTGCCTCTGAGACAGGCTTTTTAGCAATTCCTGCTTGCTCTCCATAGCATGATGAATCCAAAAAAAGGCTCTTGTTACAGCAGGCCAAAAAGAGGACGGGGAATCAGAGCACTTAAAACAGGAGAAGGAGATGACAAGGTGATAAATACACAAGAATCCCACCTGTCTGCCTTACTCGGGAGCAGGGACAGGAATTCCTGGCTTTCTGTGTTCTGCATTGGTATGGGGGAGAAGGAGGAAGGAAGAAAAACTGCTTCTCAGATGCCATGGTCAGAAAGCTGTAAGTGCAAAGGCAGGGCTGTCCCACAGCATGCTTTCCCCACACAGCTGCCAGAGCAGACAGGGAATTTTTGGTGCACAAGCCATGAAAATTTGGACCTTTGTCCTTCCTATACATTTACTAAGAAAACATCTCTTTCCGTTCTCCACTGAAGCATGAATTTAATTCTCTTATAGTACAGTTTTTTTCTTTCTATATTATTATTTTATGGGACAGTATCCAGCCCTTTATGACTTAAGTGCCAGAAGAATTGAAATCCAGCTTCTGTTCATACCGCATTACTTTTAACGCGATTATAAAATTTAACAAAAGTGTTACAAGACTACTACAAAGTAGGATGTGGCACTTTCCTCTCAACATGTAAATCAAATGTTACCAAGGTGCTTGACAATTTGTAGGAGCCGTGGGGGGATGACAGAGTTGATGTTGTAAAGTGTTCACTCCATTTTGCACCAGCTGGTTTTAGTGAGGTACATGCTTTATTTTCCTTATTCTTGCACTTCTGGGGTGCTTGTATTTTTCCCTTGCCATTCCCATCTCTGTCTCCAAATAGAAAATAAATTCTCTCTTGATCTTGATGCTTGGCAACTTTCCTTTTCTATTATTTGTTGGTGGATGCTAACTCTGATGTGAAGCAATTTTACTTGTGTTCTTTAAAGTATATAAATTGCTTAGAATGTCATGTTATCTTGACATCAAAAGCCTGCTCCATCACTTGGAGATAAATCTGCACCAAAACAGCTGTGCCTCCAGATGAAACCGACTTACTAGACCCATGGTATATATGGTTAACACTAATGCTTTAATACAAAGTAGCTGAATCAAACTCAATTTTATATTTGTGCTGTGAGAGACAACTCAAATTGGACCACAGGTTCTTGAAGCATGCCATACGAGATGGTCCTGGAGAATGGCAGCCCTCACTTAGATGCACCCCAGGAACAGTGACTCTGCTCTGATACAGCTTCCTTTTAGAGCAGACCATCAGGTCAGGCCACCAGCTATCAAACCCCAGAGACATGAGCTCAGCTTTAACAAGGGATTGGAATCAATATCTAAAGTGAAAGTAATATCGATCCTTTATGCTTTTTTTTACAGCTGTTGTCTATTCTGATACTACTATCTACAGAGATTTTCAGATGCTTCAAGGCTAGGTTCCTCCTTGCTCTATGTACCTATGAATGTTTCCCTCTCTCCTCCCTTGGGCTAATTTCAGCAATAATCTTGAAGTGCCTGTGCACTTGCTGTGCTTGTGCACTGGCAAGTGAAATGAAGCCATCAGCTGATGCCCTGAAGGCCCATCCAGCTCTGGAATACAACTTCTAATGGTGGCCTCCCTCTGAACCACTGGTCTCGAACTGGAAGACCTGGATCTCCCTTACAACACTCTGTTTTGAATCAAGGTACTTCTTTCAATATTGGAAACGCCATTTCTCATCTGTAAAGCTCTTATGTTTAGTTCGGAGGCACAGCTATGCTGAAGCCTGCTTCAGAAGTCTTTTTGTTGTGTTAAAAAGAGAAAAAGAAAGAAACCGCTTGTGAAAAAAATTACATTTGCAGTTTAAATACATTATCCTACTTTAATTTCAGGAAAGGGTCTTTCTTGGCAGTACCATACCAAAGTATTTGAAATGCATTAACACTTCGGCAGATGCTCAGAATCAAACAACTTAATAGGCATCAACTTTTTTCAAATAATTGCAAAGCTTCGATTTAGCCTTTTGCATACCTTGCATAGCTAATTACCTAGGCTTTAATGTTTACATGCAATGAGAGTATCTACAGCTATAAACTACATAATTTATAATTGATGTAAATGGGTGTTATTATGTCAATTAGGCAGCTGTGTCCTCCACCTTCTCAGTAAACAGAAATGAGTGATAAACCGAGTTTGCAGGGAGAGACCCTCTTCCCTTTCTAACAGATAAAAATAAATTACCCAGGTAGACCAGGTTGTCCAATTGTTCTCTGGTGAGGTGGATGTTATACGTGGGCCCTCTCTTCTGACCTGTTGACTGCAGCAAATGGTCAATCTCGTCACGCACCGCTGCAAGAGCTTCTGGGTGCCGCAGCAGATAATACATGGCCCAGAATGTAGCTGGAATCGTGTTTCCCACAGAGGCCCACAGGAAGGCAAAATGATGTGCTGGGAGAAAATAAGTGAAAAGGAAGATTAATAGCGTTTATTACACTGATTAGATTTGCAGTGTGCTAATTAAAAGATGTTAGGACACAGACCCAGCCAAGGATCAGTGAATGCTAATGAGGACCAATAGGCTTCTGAAGTCTAATTTTCTGCTTAATGAGAATAGTTTGAAATGTAATGTCGGGGGGGTGGGGGGAATAAGGGGAGTAAATGCAGCTCAGTTATAATCTTTCTCATTATCACCATTAAGTATCTTGTTTTACCACCTCAGCACAAAAAAAAAAAAAAAAAAATCAATTATCATAGAGGGTTGTTTCAGAGTAAAACATTTTATCATTAGCCAATTAGAAAGAACATAAAAAAATTTCAAGGTCGCCATTTTGCCTTTTTATTTCAAAGGTCTATAGTAAATTATTTTATTTTAGACAAGCAATCATTCATAAGTTTCCTACCTGCTTTGTCATAATCTCCAAGCAGCTCATATTTCTCAAATATATCTTGTCTGGCTTGGACCACTTTTGACCCTCCCAGCCATTTTGTCATGTTCTGAAGTAAAAAATGATGTATAAGCTCCTTTCGAACCTTCTTGGTAGCTCCTAGCAACTCAATTGGTATGTTTGCAGCTAAATAGGGAAAGCTGGCATCAAACTTGATAAATTTGTCTCTGATTTCACTAATAACTTTGTGGCCATCTGCAGCAGGAACTCTTCCATATAGTGTTACAAAACTGGCTTCAAACATTACAGAGCAGCAGAATTTGTACATTTTTTCTGTTTCCCAATCTGTTGCTTGCGAGCATTTCCATTCAAATATATCCTGGAGATTTTTCATCATGTGGTCAGAAATTATGTCCAAAGGCTTGCCTTGTAGATACTGGTAGATTCTGTGCAGGTTTTCCTTGAGATCGGGGAATTTTGCTTTCGACAATGCTGGGTAGTCAAAAGTCTTGGAAGCCATCTTATTAGCAAATTCATGGAACTCAAGTTGCTTGCTATTTCGGATGACGTAAACATATTGAAATGGGTCCATGATAAAGGTAATATATCTGCCTGAATAGAAGAGAAAAAAAAATAGAGACACATGGGGTTTTATAATCTTGTGACGCTTTCAGAAGTAGTAAACGAAAATAAGCACCGCCAATGTCTGGAAAAAGAGCACAAAGAAAATTCCCAAACCAAAATCCTGTGAAGAGATCTGCAAAGCAAAAAAGGAAGATAAATTGTATTTTGCTTCAGAAAAAAAAGAATACTTTTTTTTTTTTTTTTTTTTTTTTTGTCAGGATGAAGATTTCACAAGTGTATACTCTCACAGCACTTCTAAAATCAGCTTGAAGCCTTCAATGTAGACTGATGTACTGGTTTTGGCAACAGTAGGGTGTGACCTGTAACTGTGGCACTCTGGAATAAGTAATTTACTACACTGTTATAATTCATGAAATACAAGGAATCATAGCAACATTTTAAAAATGCTTTTTTTTTTTTTTTTTTTAATAGCAGAAAGGGAGAAACACATTTCACCTGAATGGAAGAAGTGGATGAGGGGGGCTGGAGTAGAAAATGTGTTACCTAGGCAGCTTTTCTTCAAGGAGATGACACCAAGACTCAAAATCTGCTGGTTACAGCTTTAATTGCACACTGCCAAACCCCAATATTTAAAGCCCCACCTGTTTTTTATTTATTTATTTATTTATTTTCCTCTGAAGTTTTGTCTAATTTTTTGTTAAGAATTTGTTTAGTACCAGTAAAATGACCACAACAGGATCTGATTTTGAAGCCCTAGCTTACAATGAAGGAGGCTCTCATTCTTAAAATGGTTGCCATTTTGGGGCACAAACTGTCCTGGGATTATAAGACATTGTATCAGAGTGCACAGACAACTTTCCATCTTACTGAGGTACTAAGGAGAGACCACAGCTGGACCTCCAGTTGTACTAAGGTACAGAATTGTAGCTTTTGACATCTTTTTGAAGTTGTCTATGCCAGAAAAAAAAAATTGGAAAATTTCCCCCAAGCATAAAGTCAACTAATAAAGAAGAATATTTTGGTGAACTGTCATGAATCAAAATGCTAATACTCCCAAAGCCCAATTAAATCTTAACTCTTTAGGGATGATTCCCTTGTTAAGTCTAAAGTTAGAGCTCCTGATTCTTAGCTTGTAGGACAGGTGCATTAGGGAAAAAAGTACCCATTAAAATGTACACATTCTCTGTGAAATAGAGATAAACCTCCTAGCCATAAATCCAGAAAATATCAAAGCTTACCACACTTATAGTCTAATTCTGTCTCACTAAAGGGACAGATCTCCTTTGATTTTAATGGGAACACTACATGCTTAACTGAGGACCAAATTTGGCTCGGTGACAGATGTCCTGAGATAAAGTAGTCACTACCACTAAAAATGTCAACAAGTATCCATGGTTACCATATAGTGATATTTGAATTATCATAGTTATTCCGCATCCTGACTTGTATATACACACACGGCTCTGTGGTAAGGACGGGTGTGTTCTGGACTTTCTTTGCATGTAATTTTCATCCTGTTTATGTCCACTGCAATCCCAGTGAAAACAGCAAGGAAAGACAAGGATAAATTGAGAATTTGACCCCCATTTTTGTCAACAGTGTGAGGGTTTTTGAGGCACTTGTAGAGTTTGCCGGCTTGACAAAAGGATCTTAAATTCCCAGTCCTCTTCCCTGATCATTTCTTCCTTCCCAAACTGCACAGGAATTTTTAGCCCCAACCTCTGCGGGATCTCCCCATGTCTTTGTTCAGCTTTAGAGCTGCTCTCTTTGCACTCCTCTTGCTCCAGCTTTCACGCACTTGCATGCTCTTATTGAGGCCACCATCTTTGTGATCAAAGCTTGGAAAGAATGCCCATTGGAGTGATTTTTAATAAATAAACTTGGAGTGTTATTAACCCTAAAGATGAAAGCTGGCTTCCTAACTTTGCATTTACAGGGTAAACAATTTAAGTTAAGATTTTTAATTAATATTAATTTAAACCATCTGTCCACCATCTGCTTATTTCTGATGCAAAATATGAGTTTCTTTGTGATCTTTAATCAGACACTTAGCAAACGCACATCAATTCTTATCATTTTTAAGTAAGAAAAGATTTTCAGCAAATGGGTTTTCAGACAAACAAACTATTTTAGCAGTAATTTTAAATCAAAACTCTCTCAAAAGCAGCACACTTTGGATGAGAAAATCTCTAACAAACAGAACATCACGAATCCTGATTTTTATTATTCTCATCAGGTTCCTGGTAGAAAAAAAAGTAAGTATGTACCAAAATACTCATTTTGTAGAATTCAGTTCAGGCTCCAGACCATTCCCTTGCAAGTCAACAATATGTATAAATACATGAAAAAAAATACTCTTGTTACTGTATTTATTAAATGTCTCTAGCCAGGAAAGTGGAACCCCTGAATAACAAAGGCAGCTTGTCTATGTACCTCAGAGAGGATCTAATTTTAGATCTCTTCATTAGAAAATGATTAAAATCTAAAGACTAAAATCTGCAGTTAGAAAGTTATTGCTGTAAGATTGGTTACAGGAGCCTTAGCAATTACAGTCATTCTTGCACACGGTTGCAGCCACACAGGTTAACACAGTGCCTGCCTTCCATCCAGCAACAGACTCAAAATTAGAAAGTCATGCCCCAACATCTCCCTTACCCTAAGCACCCTTCAAGATCTGAAGAGCAAACATCCAAACCCTAACAAATGTTCTGACCTCAAGGTATGACTTTAAAGTTTTGAGTGTCAATATTGCAATTCATTTTTCTTTTCAAATAATTTCATTGTCGCTGTTGAAGTCTCTTCCCACTTATTGTCCCTGGTGGTGTTTGATACCAACAAATGGAAACCTTTCCTCAAGTTTCCACTTACTATACAGTATTTTAAAATGCATTCCCTCTCACCCCTCCCATGCCTTTCCATTGCAGCAAATGCCAAGAATTACCTCTTGTAGTAGTCTTTTCTAAAACGGTACCAAAATATTGATTCTTGTGAGTTTCCATCAGAGTATTGGCAAAGGTAAATGTCAGATCAACCAAAAGTGGAGGAATGCCACATGCTTTCCAAATCAGGAAGCTTTAACTATTTGATGCATTTATACAGAAACCACTGAAAGCACAACGCCTTTCCTTGTTAGAATGCAAAAAAATACCTTTAACACACACACACATAAAAACAAAACAAAACAAAAAACCCAGGTCATACAGAAATGTCACACTCCAAATCTCAGTAGTTTGGCTTTTTTATTTAGTACAATAGAAACAAGTCAAAATAATAAACGTATACTTGTTTCTCTAAAAAGCCCTCTAAGCTTTTTTTTTTTTTTTTAATATGGATTCAGAAAATTTATATTCCTTGTCCAATCCTTCAGTTTGCATTACAACCATGCTGCAAATAGCTTGGTTATCTCCTTGTAGTTTACACAGTCTCCTAGAAAAATAAGATTGATGTGGAAAATATGAAAATTGTCAACTTTGGTAAATCTAAGCACAGAAGCCAGTATTTGTATGATAGTTAAGAAATTACTCTAATAATGCATTCTGGAGCTTTTTAATGCTAATGATGAAAGACAAGCATTTCATATGACATATAATGATGGATGTTATTTCAGTAATGCTTGCAGCATACTTCAGCTTTGTAAGGGGTTCATGGAAATTACCTTTTGCCTAAGACAGAAAAATGTGGTATTTTACTGTAGGTGTGTCATGATTTAAAAGAAAAGAATGACTTATTAGCAGAATTATAAAAGGCCAAATGTGCTTAGCAAAAACACTGGAAGACAGATTACTTTATCAAAATCTGAATTAGTCTCATTGACAGTGTTGCAATGCTCAGTATCATTCCTAATAATGTATCATCAAACGGAGACAAAGTTTAATCCCAAGAAACTGTGAGAAAACTGCTTCAAGTTCTTTATGTTCTTACCTAGCTGTCTGCCTACCCGGCTGATCCTTAGCAAGCAGAAAGCTTGGGCTGGGACATACTGTCATCTAAAAACAACAGACTCAGTATCTCTCTCTTTCTCTCTTCCCTTCCTTCTTCTTTTCTTTTTTCTCTCTCTCTCTTTCTTTTTTGAAGACTATCGCATTTACGTAATCGTCCTCTTATTAGGAAGATTCTGCTGAACTGCTGACAATGATGTACAGTAGTGCTTCGCCGGTATGACGTTTGGGGAAAACGATTCTGCTGCACCACCACACAAAACCAATTAGAGAACTATTTTCTGCGACAGGTCAGGAATTTACATTGTTTCTCATAGAAAGATGTGCTTTTTAATTTCTTTATTAAGATGACATCCATGTCCCTTGCGACTTTTAGGGATGACAATCATTTGCTCATCACATGGGAAAGTACAATCAGCGAAATCGCATTACCGGTACAGGGCAATGACAGAAACTCCAAGCATCGTTCCACATTTTCCAAATGAACTAGTTTGAGAACCAATAATTAGAACAATACATATTGATAGGATTTGTTGACAGAACCTGTAGTGACTCACCAGGGGGCTAAAGTAATGATAGTACATACACAGCCAGCTACGTTATGTTTGCTGAACATACAAACATCATCTTTGTCAAATCACTGAGACACACAGAAAGCCTGCATGTCTCGGAATCAGGACAGGACATGAGCTACCAACTACCTTCATCTTCTTTTTCAAGTTGTGGTTGACAAGCTGTTTCTCAGTGAAAACTTGATGGTCAGTATGTTTACACTGAAAAAAGAGAACTTGAGGTAGTATCTCCAATACAACAAATTCACAAAACCAAAGATTTCCTTGTATAAGGCTGAAACAATATCCGTAACTCAGTCTATTTACCTGTACATATGAAAGCTTTTGCAAAATACCTAAAAATAGGGAGATGAATTGAAATGGAATTCTGCTTATTATGCAAACAGAAATTCATTAAACTAAATTACACTCACAGATTGCTTAAAGACACAAATCTCTAAATACAGTCTTATATAAAACAATAAAAAGGGGAAAGAGAAAAAACTATTTGGTTAAACAAATTAAGGATTCTGAAGTATGACTGTATCTGCTTTCATGAATGCACTATGGTAAGTCTTTGAATTATTATTAATTTTACTCACAAGAAGCCATTATTGTACTCACTCATTATCATGTGAGTATACATTAACAATAAAAAAGACTATTTCAAATAAAATTAGAGTTGAAGATGTGTTAAACTCACTTGAAGATGAAACACACCAATTTCCAAAAGAATAATAATAAAAAAAGAATGAATAATAGTAAAAAATGCATTTAACAGCAGTAAAATGCTCTTCCAAAGGACAATAGAATATATTTGGTAACAGGAAGAAAAAAAAAAGTTAATTAAACATTCTGCTTGTAATTTAATTAATAGACTTTTGAAGAAAATAAATATTTGTATTGCAAAACATTGTTTATATGGAAAAATAAAGCTAGAATCACTGCCACAAAATTAACAAGCAAACTTTACATTTTACATTTTTTTGAAACTCTCTAAAAATACCGGAATAGCTAAAAATGAGGTAGACTTAACTGTAAAGTAATAATTGATACAACTATAAAATTCATCATTTGAACAAGGATATCAGCATGTAGAGGGCCCAAAGATCCATAACATCTACCTACTAATAGGAGTTTGCCTTTTTCTGAACAAAGGAAAATACTTGATCTTAAAATGATTTTAGTGAAATGTGTATATATATATATATATCTATGTAAATTTATATATTTGTGTTTCATTCAAGATTCCAGTTTCATTCTGTGCTTTTCTGGTACATTTCAGTGTATATGTGAAATCACTCAAATGTTTGTATTTGAGCTAGCGTAGTAAAACAGCTATAAATACAGAAAGCAGCAAGGTTATATCATACTTTATTATATTGTTATTTTCAGCAAGCATGATCAGAGTAAGAGACTGGCAACAGGAAGTTTCTGTGTTCCAGTCCTGATTGTATCACTGAGTCAATGTGTCATTCATTCCCTTGTGTTCCTGTCAACCAGTTGTAAAATGTGTGAGAACATATTCTGCACTTTTTTTCTTAAGTGTTTTCTAAATTTAATCTGATATTTTTCTGTGCAGTGTCAAGATGATGTTAGTTCTCCTTTCCTTAGGGAAAAAAAAAAAAAAAAAACACACAAAAAACAATACACGTTTATATGTGTTGGGAAAATCTATGTTCAGACATTACTTGTCTAAAAATTCTGTCGATATGCATATATACCTATAGCTGTATATAAATACACATAACCATAACTAAATATTGTGGATACTTTTTATGTATATAAAACATTTGAATTTAATGTATTGTATCCTATGGTATGCTGAAATGTTTTTGGTTAAGTAAGATTCTAAATTAAACATCTGAATTAATATTTAACATCACTGATGGAAAAATCAAGAGAAGTACAAAAATACTGCTCACCAGCAATATGTACAGTGAAAATATCTCCAAGTTTCTTTTGCTGATCCAGTAAGAATTTGTAAGCATCTTTTCTAAAAATCAAAGCTTTTCCAAGGTAAGGAATCCAGCCATTTATTAGTGGGGGCTCTCCAGTCTTCCTGTTAAAAACATAAAAAAAAAAATCAGGAATTAGCTTTGGCATGAGAGCAACTCATCTTTATATCTATTTATATATTACACTTAGACCTACTATCTATGCATATAATTCTTACAATGTATAATATGTTGTACAGAAAGTTCTTCAGATATGACGGCAGGTTAAATCTAATCACACCTCTGAGCACAGAAGGCTCTGTGTGGTGATTATGAAAAATAAGAGGGAGAAATTGAGATGCATTTAACTACAGGTCGTCCAGTTATTACCATAAAGTTATGAACACAGAAAAATTACATTCCACAGAAAATCTCACAGCGAAAAGTCCTCTCGTTTTCAATATTTTGCATGTCAAAGGAAGATGTATCAGAAGGCAATTATGACAGATTTAGGTAAATAGGACGCTGACATACCACACTAAACGATTAGCTTTACAGATAAGGTTTTAAGAATTTCCATTTACCAGCACACAAAAAAGCTACCATTCTAACTAAATAACTTTAACATAAAGAATAACAATAGAGGCCAAACATTAACAGTAATAAATCTTAGACTTTGTATGTTTATAGTCTGCTAAGCCAGAAATAGGTATGAACAGTTTAAGATGAAATTCTAGATAATTATATTTGTAACCCAGGCTGAAAAAGCAGCCATGGTGTGTTAGTTATGTTTGTGGAATAGTATAAAATACCTTTCAAAATTCTAGCAAGTTATATTTTTCTTTACAAAGGAAAAAAGGTCCTATTCCTGTCCTTTTCACGCTGTCCTATTCCTAACTGCAAGTAAACGTCTTTCCTTCGTGCTGGTCTTTAGTTGCTTGAATCTGATTTACAACAAAGAAACATAAAGCATGCTTGCTCTGGAAAGGATTAAAACAAATATTCATGAACAACTCTGATGCTACATCCCATCTGTGAAGGTGACTTATACTACATGCAGAACAACTCATTCTGATTAAACACAAGATATTTACTAGCTCGGATCTAATCAAAGATCAAGGGATCACAAGCTTTACTACTATCATACACAGCATGGATTTTTATGTAGCTGGATTAACCCTATCATAGGCACATTCCTCCTTGAACTGCTCAAATAGAAATTAAAAAAAATAATAATAAAAAGGTAAACATGTATGCTGAATTTATTTTTTTAAATTTTTTTCTAATTAAAACTTTCTGTGGAGGAAATTATAAGTCAGTGATTTGCTCTCTTACTGCAAAAAAAGTTGGAATAAATTTAGTTTAAAGATGAACAGATGTGGCCAAACCAAGTTGCGCATCTTGAGCTCTTTCTGTTTAACTGGCCACTAATTACAAATGTTGGTTTTCAAGAAAATCATTTTATTAACTGGAAAATAAACATTGCAAACATTCTAGTACAAATTAGAAATTTTCACAGCTTATGTGTTTGCACTGGCTTTTTTGGTTCTTTGGGTTTTGAGGGTTTGGGGTTTTTGTTTGTTTGTTTTCTGGTGATTTCTTGATTGTGGGGAAGGTGCACATCGCGTAAGCCAACATGCTATATGTCCTCTCACAGGCAAGTAACACCATTATTTACTTGTGTGGTGCAGCAAACTTTGTACTGGTTAATTCTGTGTTAGGTGAAGACAAGACAAGAACTAATCTGAGATTACATCAGAGGGATCACCAGCCCTGGAAGTGTAACAGCCCACTCAATACTCTTAATTATCCCCTCAAAGCTTGTAATGAATCTGGATGATTTACCAATTTCCCCCCCCAGACTACACAGTCCCACCAGCGGCCTCCTTTCACTTCCTGGACTGGACGCGACACCCCGTACGTAGCCCTGTGACAAATATTTAGATAGGCTTTTTGTCATATTCTAATTTAATGCATCTAATTTCACTCTCCGTGTTCTGTCAGTCGGTCAAAAGCTGTATTCTTCACCAGCTTTCCGCCGGGTAAAGAGGACGCAGCTCAGAGATCCAGGGGAAAATTAACTTAATGCTCCGAGTCCGTGGGATCACATCAGGGAGACGTTTTGCTATCGCGAAGACGTGAGGGTCACCATTCGCTGCAGCCGTGTTCTGCTCAGCAGCAATAAGCTTAGTACCGCTGAGCACCGTGGCATGGCTCTGAGCCTTCCAGGGGGAAACGCAGCACCCGTTCGACTTGAGACCCACAGCGGGCTGATAACAGAGACCTGTCTTCATCTCCATCTTTGCTTCTCTTTCGAAGATGGAGGTTGTAATGACTCACAGACGTCTGCCAACACACAGCGAAGAAAAGAGCGCAGATGAGGCTTTCTTGCCCCCTGAAATGTAATGCTTCACTGCACAAAGCTTTAGGCAGTACTGCTCACCTCAGCTGGGCTTCCTGAAAACCTCAACTTCTCACCTGCAGTCTGACGGCACTCCAAAGTTTGTGCTGCTTTTACTACCTGCACCGTGCTGCTTTTACAGCTGTTGGTATGACCTACCAGTGAAGCCCATGCAAACTTTCCCCTTTCAATTAATTTCTTACAATTTTTACCTCAGGGCTCACACTTCAGATAAATGATCAGATTTTATCTGATCATTAGATCAGATCTAATCATTAGATCTGATCTAATCATTAGATCTGATCTAATGATCAGATAAAATCTGATCATTAGACAAGATAAGACAAATGTTAAACTTAGTGTTTTCTTGTGGTATTGATTTTTGTATCAAATGTAACACTTGCATCAAATGTAAATATCTAAGATATATTTTATTTTTTTTAAAAGCAGTATGAAGTGTTCTGATGGCTATTTAAGTTTGCAACTTTTTATATTCAAGCACTGAGAGCTTCCTACCTGATTATCCCATGTATAATGGTACTCAGTTCTAGTTTAACTGCTTAAAACCTAATTCACTTAACACACTGAGCATCTCATATTTGCTGCATGTTCCTTAATTTTGTTGTTGTTGTCGTCATTTTTTTCACATATTGGGCTATTTTTACATATATACAGGAATATCTACACTTAACTGAGAAATCTCTTTAAAATGAGTAAGACTTAATATGAGCAAATTTTACAAATAAAGCACCAGCAACATATCCAATGCAATCTATTAGTAGGTAGATCAATTAAAAAGTGGAGGAAACCAATGAAGTTGTATCATCCATCCACCACGGGTAAATTGATAATTTCAAATAACATTGTGCAAAAAGTCTTATGGCTACAAAATACAATGAATAGATTATTGATAACTGTAATTTTTCTTTCCCTTTCATGCTGAAAAGATGCTTCCTTGTTAGCATGTAATGAAAAAGAAGCAAAGTTTTGGAGTTTGTTTACAGTTTCTTTAACAGGAATTTCTGAGCTCACCTAAAATATTTTAAGTTACTGACTCAGGTGTGACTATTTAGTTACTAAGGTAAGGTAGTATTAAAAAAATGTGATTGTTGTATCATTTATGCCTCATTTACGGAAAGCAGCAGTGATGTAGTAAACCAAATGAAAAATGTGCTGCAACATAAATTACGTGAAAAAAATAGATTATATATATATTAATTTTTATTTTATTTCAAAGTTTTCTAAAGGTTGTTTTCCATTAGTAAAAGGGAATTATTTGGGAAACCCAAATTAGGTCAACATTTGTGAGGCTCTGTGAATGTCAATGTAGATTTTTTTTTTATTATTGTAAAGTAAAAACCCTAAAGATCCACAAGCAAACAGACTTTGCCAACATTTATCTGTAATAGAAATATTATTGCTTTATAAAAGCACACAAGCCTATCCTTTTGCTGGTTACACCACTCCTCTGCAGTACAGGGCATTGGATCAGTGTAAACGAGAGGAGAATCTTCCCCATTTCACTCGTTATTTGTATTCCAAAGGAGCAGATGCCTTCCAAATTATGCAAAAATCCACAGCACATCTAGTACTATAGCAGATGAACAGGTTAATTTTTCTCTTTGCACATAATAAATCATAAGTGCTTTAACACCCATAGTCGCATTTCATGAACATAAACCTTCTGTTTAATAATGTCTGTTTACAACTAGAATCAGACATACAGTAATCTCTTGCCTGGGATAAACATTAATCCAGATCTGTCTAGAAAAATTATACAATTCATTACCATAAGTAATCTCTATTGTGCCCTGTGCTTAACCTTCATCTTTTTTCCTGTCCTATAATCTTGCAAATCCACTGGTGGTGTATGATTGGCATCTGGTGTGAGCACAGCCTCCGCTGCAAAGAACGACCGAAAAAGCCACACAAGAAAATGTCACTCTGCAGGGCACCGCTGGCTCCGCCAGCCGCTTCTGAGCAACTCGCACCAATGGGTGAAAGAAACCCCAAGCTGGGGAGAAAAAGAGCCCAGCAAAGTCTAACTGTGCCACTTGTCACAAAGGAGCCATTTGCACTTTCTAAACCATCATTACCACCCACAAAAATTAAAGGCTTTGGTCTCATTTCTCCATATCACTTTTGGTCAAACTACCACATCCGACGTCGACGTTGGAGCAAACCATGCTGGGGGACTTCAAGGAATGGAAATGTGTGGGCACAGGAGTAGAACAAAAGCTATTATGAACATGTCAGAGCAGTCTGAGATTATTCACAGGCTCGATCACAATATTTAAGCAACAAGACATGACAGACAGTGTCTTTCCAGGGGCTTATAAGCACTCTAACTGTGAGGAAAAGAATGAGGCCAAAGGCTTCAACCCCAACAAAGGTAATCCCCAGAAATGTGGTGTCTGGAGTGTCTCGTTGTATTATGAAAGAGAGACACAGGAAACTTAGGACAGGAGAAAGCCAGCAAGTCCTTCTTTCTTTCTTTTCTTTTTCTCTTTCTTTCCTTTCTCTCTCTCTCTTTTTTTTTTTTTTTTTAATTTTGCAGTTAGTTTCTCCCAAACCTTTTCATAGCATTAGGCGCTTGAATCCACGAGGACAAAACAAAACAAAAAATCAGAACTTTCTTTCAGACATTTGTCCACAACAAAAATTTTTGATACTTATAAAATTAAGCAGGCTTTAAACACCCCATTGAAATTATTTGCCTCAGCGATCCCCTGGCACTCAGAGTTTTCCAGGTTGAACACATGTGATATTTAAAAGTATTCCCCGCAGGATTAGACAGAAAAGAGCTTTAGTAATATAGTCTTCTACCTTTGAATTCCCAGCTTGAACACTTCCTGCAGAGGTGAGGACCAGCTGTTGCTCCTATCTGATCACTACCTGGGGGCGTACGTAGAGCAAATGGATTCACCAGCCCATGTCTTGGCAGAGAGATGCACATGAGGACTGACTCAGTGAAGAAGCTAGCTCTTCACACACAGAAAGGAAAACTCACCGCTGCTGCCTACACCTTCATCGAGGTAAACCGACTGCAGCGCTCAATGGTGTGCTCAAAATTTTGGGAAAAAAGAGTTAAAAAGCAATGACTAGACACAGGAAATACACCTTTGAGCACACCAAAAAAAAAGAAAAGTGTATTTGTTCTTTCAAAAAGAGCATATGGCAAGGACTGACTACCATGGTGGTGTGAGACAAACTAGTAGAAATGCTGATGAGAACAAACCAACCAACCAGTGAATATTAAGGCTTCCCTCTCCCTCCTGAAAAATGCAATACTTATATTGAAAGTATTTTTGTCAAAAACTTCTGGGATTTTCAATAAAAATTCATTTCTTCTGTAAGAGCATACAAGCTTTTTGTTGTTAAGAACTCTAACTTCTGTAGTAAACCGTTCATTACAAGAACCTATTCACCTATTATTTTTTCCCCTCTTCTATTAATTCCATTTGGGTCATCCCTGGATATCCAAAAAATACCGATACTCAAGAACTCATGCAGCAGCTCTGATATATTGCTGTCTAGGATCTTTTTTTTTTTTTTTTTTTTTTTTTTTTTTTCAGCTACATTATCTTAGCAGCTGTAGGTTCACACTGCACTTATCACCTCTTCAAACTTGTGTGTTGAAGGGCACATCCAAAAATTCAGCCATTACTTGTAGTGACTGGCTGGGGCATTGCCTAAAAAAACAAAAAGCAGGAAAATATCATTTTGAGAAAGCACTCTGAACAGTTTAAAAATGGAAACCAACTGAAAAAGCCCTTTTAGCTTAGGTATACCAGAGGCTTAAAATTCCCAGAAGGTTTCTACACAAAAGGTAATTTGAAGTTTCATAACAGCCAGAATCCGAGTCATGGAGAAGACTCAGTAAATGCAACAATAGTTCAGTGATATTAGAAGTTAATACAAATTCAGTGCTTATGGCCCTTTCTCTGAAATGCTATGTTGTCTTTGCTCTGGGTGAAGTCAATAAAAGCAGCTCATGGTTATTTTACCATATCTTACATTTGGAATCACTTGGCTGGTCTGGGTATTTTCCTTTCTTAGTTCAACTGTGATCAAATAAAAATGGTCTAGGAAGGGATGCTGAGAGGTTACTTATTTTGTGGTTCACATTCCAGGTAGGCTACTTCATGGCTACTTCATGCCAACACCTTCTCTCTTACTCCCCTATGCTGCTCTTGAAGATAGTAATGGAGTCTCCAGTCTCCCCAAGCAATCTGTCCTTATCAGAAAATTTCTCCTCATGTCTAACCTTTATCTTCATGCTGCACTTCAAGCCCTCTACTTCTCATTCTGTCTACAAAGGATAAGAGAATAAATGAACCCCTTTACTTCTGCAGGGGAACTTTAGGTATTCAAAGGTACTTATCATGTTCTCCTTTAGTCTTCTTTGGGTTAAACAACCCCAGGTTCTTCTGGTACTTCCTCACAACTGTTTTCTAGAGCTCTGTGTACTCACACCACTCCTCTCTCGACTTCCTGAAGTTAGCCCACATCCCCCCTGGAAGCGCAGCACTGTGCACTGAGCACCACACAGTGATTACCTGGTGCATCTTGTGGGTGATGCGCCCGGCTCTGCACCCCAGCACAACCTCAGTTTTCTGAGCAGTATCACAACAGCGATGAGAAAAAAAAAAAAAAAAAAAAAAGCAACAACAACAACAACAACAACAAAAACAGCTTCAGAACCATTACAGACCTCAGCCTTTTCCCAGAGAAAAGATCCGCTCAGATGATGCTGGTTAGTCCTCAATTTTTTCCAGTTTGCCATTGGAGCACTAATCCCTCCTTTGCAGCCCCTTTCTCTTTTAATATTATCCAGAAACAAACATAAAATGCTTTTTTTTTCCCCTATATTCATGTGAGAAGGACTGGACCAGAATATGAACTCCACCAGCATTTCCCTTTACCACTGTCAGGAACATATTTACACTGCACAATGATTGACTTCACCAACAACCCAACAACTCTCGTCTGATATCCATCTCTTCCATAATCCATTTCTGCACTTTAATACATTGCCTTACTGCAACACATGTTAAAACTGTACACAGAAAGTAGCTCATAGTAGGAAATCATATTAACCGTCTGGCCTAGAAATGACAAGTGAAGTGTGGATAAGAATGTCAGCACTCCACACAGAAATATATTCAAACATGCAGAAATCATTCCTTACGTAATAAAGAGCAAACAAATAAATTCAGGCAATTTCAGAAACAGTGGTGGGACATCATCACGTTTAAAAAGCCATGTTAACAAGGAAAGTGAGGAGAATATTATACATCGATGTTGCATCTTCTGTGTGTATCAACTGTATTTTCTTTGAGTAGAGAGTGTAGAATTTCAGAAGTAAAAAAAATAAATAATAAAATTCAACTATTATTTTCTCTGAAACTGTAGGAATGTTAAATAATGAAGGATGTTCATTAGAACAAAGCAGGTAATGAAAATATAGGCTTTATTTCCTGTAAGTGAAAGTGTAAGTCCAAAAGTCTGGTTTCTTGGTTAAGCCAGACATCTTGAAGTTCTCTATAACCAATAGAGAGAAAAGGTGTGAAAAGGCTTTTTTCAAAATATTGCTCTTTACTAACAACAGATAGGTTAGAGATGCTCACTTAGGTGGTAGAGGGAGTGCATCCGTCCTTTTGAACGGAGTACATTATATACCACTCCAGGTCACCAGAGGAACACTGTGGAACATTGGTCTCTCACTTGCTCTATCTGCCACATACATGATTTGCAAATACCAGCAGCCAACTCCTGATTTATCTACTTAATTACGCAGAGAAACAGGGCCACTTACTCTGTCTTAAAATCTGCATAGCTTTATATGAATAAAAAAAAATCATTTAATGTTTAAAAAAGATGCAATTAACAATTTCATGACTTCCACAATTACGATCATGCATTCCCCAACTGGAAGTACACGAGCAATCTAAAAGCAATTTTCTACCACTCCTCCTAGTGTTTCAGATGTCAGACATTTCATGAACCTTATTAAAAAATTAACAGTCAGGACACACACATTTTGCTCAAAAAACGTACTGAAAAATTCCAAAGTCTGAAGAGTTGAATAAATACAAAAATGTCCCAGATACCTTGCTTAGTCCACTTATTTGTAAATACAACTCTAATTTGGGATGAAGCACTGAGAGAAGGTGACTACTGTCACTAATGCATACATCAGATGAGAACAGCAATTGAATACAGTACTCAGTGAATGTTTCAAAAACCTTACTGTTTTTAAGATGAACACAATATCAGAAGCTTATGTCTTCTTCCCTGTTATAGGATTATATATACTTGCTTTCCAGATTGCTGTTTTCGATCTTTTCCTTCTTTTAAAAATCTATTGCATGTTAGGAGAAACAGTCTTGAAACCTAACTCTCCATTACAAATTCATTCTCTCCCGCTTCGTCTCCTTCTGCCACCAGCCTAGATTAACATCTCCATTTCTCCATCTGATCTGATGCTATGCTTGAAATCCCCCCTTTTTTCTTCTCTCCCTGCCCTC
This sequence comes from Aythya ferina, assembly GCF_964211825.1. Taxonomy (NCBI): domain Eukaryota; kingdom Metazoa; phylum Chordata; class Aves; order Anseriformes; family Anatidae; genus Aythya; species Aythya ferina. The sequence continues at coordinate 124,214,873 of NC_140297.1, forward strand.
CACAACTTTAGCTTTTACTTCTTTCAGCACAGAATGTAGGCAATTTATTTCAGCAGAGAGCATATTGTAATCTGCACTCTTCTTTTGCTCCTCACTAGTTGTAATGTCTCTTTCCCTATTCATAGACATACTTCAATGCTCTTTCCTCGAACCCCTCTTCTGAAAATTCCTTACTCCATTTTCCATTTCCCTTGAATCCTTTCTTTCCATCTTCTCTTTCCCTAAACTCTGCTATGGCTCTGCCCCTGCCTACATTAGTCTTTTGCAAGCCACACTTTCTCATAGTTCATAGCCTGATAAAACCCAATCCTGCCTTAACAAGCTGCCACAATTAGGGGGCAACAAACCTGATTATTTCCAAATTTATTTTCCTTGGGCTGGGTAGTGACACCTTTCACACCGCTGTGCATATGAGAAGCACCTTTCTATTATTCATGCTGCACACTCTGTAACAGCAGCCTCATTCAGCATCTAGTCTGATCTGAGTGGATATGAAGCGCAGTCTTTCACTAAATATTCCCGTGCAGGACCAGCCTGAAACTAGACATCTCATCATGGGGGAGATTCTAAAATATCTAAAAACATTTTTATTTTTAAACATTAAAAAAAAAAGAAAAGACTTTAAATATATTTCCCATCAAACAGCTGCTCCTCGATTTTACTTAGCAAGTACCAGAAAGAAGGCAGCTGCAGCCTGCTCAGTGTGCCCACAGACTTTCCCTGCTCCTGGAAGAACTGACGAGAAGGATGCTTGTGCCCTCTTCTCCTTGCGGGGATATTCAGGGCAGCCTGTGGACAGCAGCAGCCCGTGCAGACACCCTGCAAGCTGGGCAATGGATTGTGCTGCTCACAGACAGCCTCCCCCCGACCTCCCCCTGGGGTATCCTCATCTGCTTCTCCCTCTCCTGAGCCTCAAACTCTGCTGAGCCTGTAACAGATTTAATGTGTATTAATTTAGGAGCTTCGGTGTATTGCCTGAAAACAATGGTTTGATGCTTGGGAAATATATTCCTTTAATTGGTCTACGTCTGCCCTTCTTAAATATTTATGTAAACTCTATTGTGTTCAAGGGCATAAGGGTTAAATCTAAATGAAGTTATTGGCTTTGTGTTTGTTAGCGTTCTCTGGAATGTATGACATCTTCGTCAGTTTTAGGTAACCGAGCTAATTCCAATTTTAGGTAAATCAGGAATGCATTTTCATTCTGCAGTCACAGAAAGCTAAAATATTATTAATTGGAGATTGTAAGATGCAACGATAACTGAGACATCATAGGTCTGGACATGTTTTAAATCCCTCTGCTGTGAAACAGGGAGTAGAAAATACAAACACAATTCTCAATTTTTTAAATTAAAATGAGCAAATGTCAACTTGGGTTGGGGACTAATCAGAGGCATTATAATTGCAAATTAATACTTGTTTCATTATTTTCCTAAGTTCTTTCCTCCAGAAAATAATATTCATTTTACAAAAGCATCATCTTTTTGAGGAGTCCAAGATTTTACTGTCCTTGATTTACTGAAAAATGATTTTTATTTTTAAAAAAAAAAAAAAAAAAAATCTACTCAATTGCATCATTTCCTACTCTGGTTCAAGAGTATAGGATAGATCTTCATTTCATTCAGATTTAGATTTGAAATACAAAGAGCCTAATTTTGCAGTCATCTGTACTTGAAGAGATGGAACCAAAACACCATATCTAAACACACTTCTGCACTTTCTAGTCCACTTACCATGAAAATGATTTAAAAGAGCACCATCAAACAACTTCCAACATTGTAAAATTTTCAACTGAAATCTAGTTTTTAATTCAAACACTGCGACTTCAGTTAATTTCTAGTTAAGTTCACCCCCCCCCGCCTCTAAACTCAGTGGCACACCTGGCAGGTAACAGTAATTTCCATTTTCCATCGAGTAAAAGCCTGAATTTGAAAATTACAAATTTCATTTAAGAAACATTCAATGTTTTGTAAACAGCTCTTCCAACTGAACACCATCACACCTGTTTTTAAGCCCCACATTATCCAACTGCTGAATGCCAAGCAGTAGGTGAGGCAGTCTACACACAGAACACAAAATTCTTTAGTCTCAAAGCTTCACGAGTCTTTGGAAATTTAAAACATTTCCACTGGGGAGATGATAGGAGTTTGAGGTTCTAATGAAAAGAAAATGAATGCAGTCAGAGAAAGCAAAAGAGATTCAGGATGTTTTGTCCATGTTTACATAATTGTGCAAAAACAGACGTAAACCTGGGACTCTGACCAGGTTGCTCACCCATTCGTCTTCTCCTTGCTGAACCACCCCCATGACTCGCCCCTCAGCTAGTGCAGAAGGCCATGGCTGTGGGCAATGGCTCAGAGTACACCGAAGGGTCCTCTCCTGTGTAGCCTGCTACTTGACCTGGCAGGTAGCCCATGTGCACCTTGAATTTTGCCGTATGACTGTTGCTGGGTGGACCAAACAGCTCGGATTTCTCCCCAGAAGACAGCTGGGATCTACAGGCAGTCTGAAACTCCACCAGCTCAGGTTGCCGGTAAGGTTTGTATGAGGTGCTGGGTCTTGTGAATGCCCCAGACATCAGACTCTGCTGGGATCAGCACCTCAGATGCAGCATAGATGCTGCTTGCAATCTTATTTCCATCTGCATGCCTATGTCCTGAAGCATGCCCTTCTCATTGTCCCAGGACTTGCATATTTGAAGTCTGGTCAGGTTCTACAATGTTGAATTTCTCCAATTGAAAGCTGTCATGTCTTACAAGTCCAATAGACTTCCACTGTATCATAGGTTGGATATAAACAGCATTGTAAACCGACGGAGAAACGTGCAAAATGTGAACTCACTGAAGTCAGTACTAGCTTCGCTATTCAGACTAACTGGGAAGATTTCATGTCGTGTGTTGCACTGTGAAGTCAGGTATGCAGTCAGTCCCAAATTTTCTATTAAAATGTACACGCTGTCCTGTTGCCCATAAAAAATGGTGACATTAAAGGGATGCTGAAGAGTGCATCCTAAGGCATGGCAAATCCTGAGTAACAGGTTTCCCTAGCTACAGGAAAAAAAAAGTTTAAATACTTTGGTTATAAACTTGAGTCTTTATAGAAGGAACTGATGTTTTTCTTTACCAATAACTATTCCATTTATATGCTGTATCATGCACCTTTGCCTTTATTATTTTTCAATTAGAAAAAAAAATAAGAAAATGAAAATTAGAAATGAAAGGTTATCAGTAACAATTTTTAACATTTCAATTCCAAGCATTTGCACCATTCTGATCCAATGTAGCCTTCTGTTAATGATACATCTGTCATTTCATTGACACCCCTAAACAGCTTTATTCTCTTTTCTAATTAAGAGACAAAGCTGATTATGTCAATCTATGAACTGACATCTGAGTGCTTTTGTTACAATGTAAGAAGCAATGAATATGACTATTGTTATGCTAAAACAAAAAACTTGGGAATTTTAACTGAAAAACCCAAGATGGCAAAATATGTACTGGCTAAATTAAAACAGATTCTTCCTATTCATGCAAAAGGCACATGTGATTGTATTATTTAATTAAATGAAGATACTGTGTGAAAAATGAATTCCCAGCCATAGAAAACATAAAGCAACAATGATACATAATATGCCTGAGTAAAATATGTGAGAAGAAGCCATCAGATCATAAACTATCTCAAACAAATAAATGACAGGCTGAACCATCAATCCTCAAGGAAAAAAACATAAGATGTATAACAATCCAAACTGCTTGTATACAAAGACATGGTTTCAGCCCCATCCTGTTAAATCAGATACCTGCTCAGTGGGGTCTCCTGCACAAAGGAATACTTTCTGGAAGTATTCTTCTGCAGTGACATATGCATTAGCAGGGAACACAGAAAATAAGCAGCTTTCACCACATCCTCCAAGCTACCATAAATGTTCCTCTGTTTTGTGAACCAGAACTAGCTGCAGTGACTGCTCATCGTGGTGAACCAACAGGTGTTTTTGTGACAACACTGTGGATGGGATGAAATGCTTGCTATTGTAGGGATGCCTTTGTGTTTGGATGGAGATGTACTGGACTTGAACAATCTCCCACATGCCCGCACTAATTGCTGTAATCTGTGTCACCTAAAAAGGCCACAGAGCAAACAGAAGCAGGCAAGCTCCACAGATGATCTTCAGTATTTTGGGATACTCGCAGTTTTCAGTCTTGAAGATACCATGAAACAGTTTTCCCCTCAGTTGTGATTAAAGGCAGCGGAGGTTACATGTCTCATCTAACAGCACCAGAGCTTTGGTACCAGTGTCTGTGCTGACGAACTCGCAGCTGCAGCTGCTGGCAGGAGAGCACAAAGCCCTTTCCAAGGAGCTCCACTGCCTCTGCGAGGGATTCCCACAGACGGTGCCGGTGTCCTCAGGACAGAGGCTGACACAGCTCTCCTGGCATCCACTAAGCTACATGAATTTGCACCCTGAAGAGCTAGTCTTCAGCTGTTGACCATGTCAACTAATGTTAAATACAGATTTTTCTTTATTCCTTTGAAAACGTTTATGTTTCTTTTTTTTTTTTTTTTTTTTTTTTTTTTCCCCTAACTTGCACACTGCACCTGTGGTTACAAATTACCACTCTTTTACCATTTTCTGGTGAAGGAGTTGCATCCTTTTCCCTCAATAATTAGAGACAATGACTGGTTGAATGTCTGGGACCTCAGACTGGGAAAAAAACCCACTGTCTTTGCCTTCACTGAGCCTTAGTCAGCAAGGAATGTACCTCCTTGCACTTTTACTAATACACATCTGAAATTATAAGCTATATCCTTTGCACTAGATATGGAGGCTAGACATATTTCTCTGCATAACTGCAGGATAGGTGATGTTTACTACTTATAAAATGAAGTGGTCTTGCCTGGTACAAAAAATCACTCGTGTTGTACACCATGGAATACCTAGCTGACTGAAAGCAAAATTTTGGGAAGTGCTTTAAAGGAATTCTTAAAGGGGGTAATAATTTTTCCTCAGCCTCAGGATCTCCTCTAACAGCGTGCTCCATTGCCTACTGTTACTAAAAGCAGTTTGATAGCACCTAGTTCTGATAGCTACCTGCTGATAAGGCTGGGCTGCTCCCTGTTTAGTGGGAGAAAGGGAAGATCTCAGAATGTATGATCTTTTGTTTGGAAAGCTGCAGCATCTTCTTCTCAGCCAGAACCATTTCACTCACATAGAACAGAAATTACAAGAGTGGAAAATTTACAGAAGAATTTGGAAACACATCATGCTCTTAACTGAAGCTTCCATCAGACGTCAGGTCACCTCAGAGGTGACTGAGAACAGTAACACACCATCCTAATCCAAATGTAAATATCTGGAGTTAGGATAACTGAACAAAAAATATTGCTGATATTTAGCATTGCCTTGGGTTTTTCTGTTGATCCGGGTTGCACATCTGGTTTATAAGAGCAGGAAAATAAATAAATAAATAAGCAAATGTGCAGACACAGTGGTATGAATCCACATAGCAGCATTAATTTATACCTTGCTATTGCTAGGCCAAGTAATACTGGTAAGTAGAAGTATCAGATTAGCATTGGTACGCTAACAAAGCAGACTGTGCTGGTCGCAGAATACACGTACGAGTGCTCGCCAACATGCACAGGAGCAGGACCTATACCACAGCCAGTATCACGATGACATTCCCAGGGAAAGGGGACTGTATGTTGACTGAAGAACTCTCCTCCATAAATTGCCTTTGAACAGCAGATTTGTAAATCTTTGTAACAAAAAACTGCAACCACACCTGGCCTTTGCACAGCCTCAGAGCTGCTCCTGCCCGTGCTGGGATCAGCCCCCTCCGGGACATCAGCTGCCACCACCGGGCACTGGACATCTGCCAGTCACAGCATAAGCAGCATCTTCCAGCAGAAGAGGCATTACAGTCCCTTCTCTTACTCCTCCTACCCCCCCTGGACACGGCCGAGGGCAGAGAAGTGCAGCCAAGACTTTGCTGTGCCCCAGCAGCTCCTTGCTGCTGTGAGAGGGTCACTGGCAGCCAGAATGATTTAGAGCAGCCTTCAGGCTATTCTAAGTTACAGCGAGGGACTTGACTGACTCATTGCCGCTCCAGGACTGTGGGAACATAAAGCTACCTTAAAGCCATTTTCAGACATCCCTGCTTCTGAGCCATGCTATTTTATCCTTGTCTGCAACTGAAAATAAATGAGACCGCAGCTTGTTGGCGAGTCCTGTGGCTGCAGCAATGGGGTGGCTTCCTTTGCCTTTCTCCTGCCTTTGTCCTTCTGTCTGTTTGGGTTTTGCAGCTAGCTCTGGGAGTGCTTGCAGTCCCATGCTCGAGCAGAAACGGTGATCCATGTCAGCCTGTGCTCTATTGATCAGTCTTACAAAGCTGAGGCTCCTGTTGGCTGTGGGGCTCCGCGAAGTCAAACCGCACACAAATTTGTTGTTCGCAAACAAGGCGTGCAGCATTCTGCTGGTCCACATGTGTGCCCTGCCCACCAGGAATAGTTTGGTAATTTAGCATCTTAATTGAAAAAAAAAAAAAAAAAAAGCTGCTTGTGACAGGCTAAACTGAAGGGAGATCAACTGTTTCGTTTCAGTGCTTATCAGCTTGCTTATATTTTTACTCCACAGGGACTTTGATTTCCGTTTCTGCATTAATAATCTATGTTGTTGGCACACAGAAAATACAAAACTACATTTATTCCCCCAATTTCTGTAGTATCCATGCACTTACTATGTACTTTCCGTTTTCTCTTCTTTTTTAGATTTGCCATTTTTAATGTTCTCTCGTGTATTTTTCACACTTACCCTCTTTGTCCTTTTCCTCAGTAATACCTTTATTAAATTCAATCTTTTTAGTAAAAAGTACTTCCATTTTTTAATATTATTGCTTCTTCTCCATAATTATCCGGATTTTACATTTCATTAAGCAGACAGCTTTAATTTTACTTTTTTTTCTGACTGTTCCTTTGATTAGCCTGTTTCTTGTCTTGACCCTTTCATTTTATTTTCTCTTCTGTAATTTGCTTTTACTCTGCCTAACCAACGTGTGTCTCGTTTCAAGTGTGCTTCTATTCCGTATTGCTCTCCTTATCTTTGTTATCAGTGCTTATGTGTGTTGCTCAGTGCTGACAGAGTTCTTCCCCTAACCCTGTGAATGACAATGACAGCGTCTGAGTGGTAGCTGGCAGATTTAGGCACAGGAAGTATCTGTCTGAAAAGATTTTATTTGGTTTTATTTTTGTTTTGTCTGTAAAATCAGACCTCTTGAATCCTAGAGCACCAGGGGGCATTGTTTCATTTAGAAAATAAAAATTGCCATGATAGCTATTAACTCCACAACAAGTCCACTGCAACACCAATCAGATCGAAAAGGGAAAAAAAATGGTGCTACTACGTCAATCGCAGTGACCAAGGTGGGCTACGGGTCAGATGCTTTGATGCTTGAAGATGGGTATTGTTCTAGAAAGCTGTTCTGTGGTAAATAAGAAGAGTCACACCTCTGACCTCCATTCCTGTACACCTCAATGTTCAACTATTGCATCGAAGGGGAAATCAGAGGCCAGACATTACAATGACAGCTCCTGAACAGAAACCAGGATTTAGTCAATGGTGGAAAATATTGAGTGAAGTATCTAGAAGGAACAGGCAGTGATGGTCAAGGGAAATTTCACATAAAAGTAAAGAAACAGCCTGAACTGCCATTAAAATGAATGGAAATGTAAAGCAGCAGGGAAAAGTGGATTATCTCCCAGGATTGGGCCCAGTGGCGATATTTTTGTGGTGTCATTAATAGGCTGCATTTTACATAACCAAGTGCACGGTAATAACAAACCTAAGTGCAACTTCACAGCTGACTAAACTTGTAATAGCAACAGGCAACTCTATTAACACTAGTGAAACAATGCTGTTTGCCAAAGAAAAAGAGAAAAACAAGGCAGCAAAACTGTCTACAATTATGAGGGAAATCATCTATGTAACAACTTAACTAATGCCCAGAAGCCGAATGACTCACAGCATTAAGGAAATTGGAAAGGGTGCTCAGTAGTATTATATAATTCGGGACACGTACATTAGAATATTGCAGTCTTACCATGCCAGCAACAAATTTAAGTATTGTGCAATATATGGCTCCAAACCCTGCAGAACATAAGTGAATGCTTAATTTAAACTGCACTGCAGAATTAAGCATGTAGCTATTGACAGATTTTGGATCTAAATGCTCAAATGTGGATTTGTTGTTGTTAAGGGAGATGCTTTTATTTTTGTATGATTCGATGTTTGGGTAGCTTGAAGAGTTTTTGCTCTATGACTTGGGCTCTAAGTGCCTACGTAAGGAAACAAGTGAAATGCAGCTACCTCTGGAGTGTTTGATGCTGCTGCTGAACTTCTGATGGAACTGACCGCCACTGCGTAATGCATGAAACATTCACTGTTCTCACAATGATGTGCATTGCTACAGCTCTGCTAGTTCAAGTGATAATGACCCATGCCCAGGGCCAGCCCACATACAGATCATAATAAGAAAATTAGAGCAAGCTTTATGTCATACTCCTGATCCATGAATCTGGGGTGGCTTCCATCTAAGTGTAAAAAATGACCTTTTTTGGCTTGAACCCATAACAAGACGGCTCTTGACCTGCTGAAACCCACACGAGCTCCTGTCTGACCTGCAAACTCAGATTTCCTCTAGGTGGAAGTCAGAGCCCCGGAGGTGGTGGTGCATGCCCCACTGGAAAGTCATCTGGAAGGTAGTGGGAATCAGATATCAAGATCAAAACCCATATAGCAAAGTTGTTACAGAAGAACTATTCCATAAATCCTCCATTTCTTTATGTTGCCTTCAGATGCTGAGCCCTGGTCACTCTGCATCCCAACAACTGGGCACTGCTTAGCATATCATATTCTTCCTCTGAACGGCATATTGATTTTCCATAAGAAAGTGCATCATAGAGCAGACACTTCATCGTTTGTTACAAAGACCACTTAAGACCTGAGAAATATATGTCTATGCATATGCACATACAAATAAATCAACAACCAAAATATCAAAGACAAAACCTTCCTTTTACCCCTCTATATTTTTTGCAAACCTTTCCCTATTACTTGCAATAGTTTCTTCAGTTTTATTAATAAAGCTCATATTGATGTTTCTCCTTTATAATGCACAAAAAAGCATACATTCACACTATATATAAAATCATATGCATTATTACACACACCTATGCAGAGCTGAAACAACACCTGCAATTTGCCTTACTGTGTTGTGTTTTACCTCCTTGTATATTTTCAGTTCACCATTACAACTGAAATGATTTCAAATGCTCATCTTCTTGTTATATTATAAGCAACCTGTTGAAGTCTAATTGAATACCAGATAAGTAATTTAATCTTGAGCTTCTACTGCCATCTGTAATATTAGCAAAATGCTGTAGGTAAATTATATCCATATACCCAATTGGTTAAAAGAGTTTACAGTTCTTCAAGAAAATGTTCAGCACAACAGCTTGCAGTAACTCTGTGTATTAATTTCCATTCTATTATCAACCATATCTTTTATTTATTTTCCTGTAAATTTGCATTTTAGAAATTAAGTATTTATGTTTATTGTTTCCTCCATTAAGATTTGTTTTGGAAATAATAAGGCTAAACTTAAAATTTATTGTTTACAATTAAAGAAAATCTGTGATCAATGAATGCTTATTTGTGGAGTAAATAATTTGAAAACATAGGTTGAAGTTTGAAAAGGGGTGGATACAGTGTCATTAACCTATCATCTAGATAAAATTCACCTAGGGAATTTGAAAGCATTGTTGCAATGCAAAGTCTATAAATACACTTCAGGGTAAGTCTTAATATCTTTAGCTGAAATGTCCTTTTAGAAAATATAGAGACATGTCTTCTATTAATATCTAATGATGAATACACGTCCGCATCTTCAAGAGCAGTGCTGAAAGCTAAACCTAAGCAGCTCTGTAGAGCTGCAGCTATATTATATGTCATTTCCTAGACTATAATGCTAAAGAGAATGTTATTGTTAATTTCAATTTAATGTGTGGATAATACTGTCCCTAGGCACCAACTTTCTACCAAGAAGGTTAGATTATTGCAATAGCCACATAATTAACGGCATTATCAATTTTCTTACTTTTTAAACATTTGCTTTTTGTGAGAGAAGGTTGTTGTATTTTTTCTAAAAATGACTTTACAACTAATTATCTTTCAGTGCAGCAAGGAAATAGGAAATGGATATTAATTGTACAGGACTCCTTAATATTGCTGGGATTATCTCATTTTTAATTACAGGTGACACAAATGGTTACAAGCCTGGTTGTTTGTGTAAGGAATGTGACAAAATACTTATAGCTGCTGTAGTATACCATCTTGTACGGCGTTTGGCCCAGTTAGGAGCTTACATAAAATACTCCAGTCTGCCTTGGAAAGGCTCTTCAGCCTGCAATATCAGCTATTGAAAGTTCCAACACAGAAAATGAACTGCAGTCATCAGTTCAAGTCTGCCTTGCAGCCAGTGAGTCAGGGACTTCTTCCTTGGTTTAAAGGAGTTGTGCTCACAGACAATATGCAGCAATGTTTTAATGCATCTTGTTTTAAAGAGATCACTGCCATAATAAAGGCCCACATTCTTACTAAATTAGAAGCCCTTTATGACTCAAAACTTGAGCTGATAATCCCACTAAAATGTCAATTTCCTAACAGCCTGATGTGTACAGTCCTGTGCTCATAGGATCCCCATCCTCACTGCCCTTCCTGGCACAGCAAGTGAGCAGAGGAACGTTTGGTTGCGATGTGCCCACAGCATTCAGTCCTCAGCTAGTGGGTCCTGTCTCTAAATTTAGCAGACACCTTTCCAAAGACCCATGCTCAGAAGAGCTGCCCGAGATACATGTAAGTTCCTGGAGAGCGAAGAAAAAAAGGAAGGCAAGAGAGAAAGAACAGGGTCAGGAGCAAAACAATGAAGAACATCGAGATGAAAAAGAAAGAAATAGGTCTAAGAGTCATCCAAAGATCTAGGAAGGCAGAAAACAGATGAAAAACGCTGAACTCCAGGGAACAAACTTCTAGTTTCTACAGTATGGTTTCCACAGATACCCTGCCAGGCTGATCTGATGCCCTCTAGTCCTTATGCTAGGAAGGACAGCCCTTTAAAATCTATAGGATCTGGACGACGTTGATTAAGATATTGTCTTTTTATTCCCTGGAGGTCAACATTTTTCCTTCTTCCAGGTCTTTGTATTCCTTAATAATTTCTGTGTGAAAATTTTCTTGTTTATCTAAAGCTTAAAATTAAGCAACTTGTGGGTTATATTGTTATCCATAGGTACAAGAATATAAGGATCTCCACAACTCACCTGAGAGGGTACAGCAGGTTTTCTGATGTGCAAATCTGCTTTATTTTTCTCAGAAAGCACCTACATTTTTCTGATGCTAGTACCAGCAACAGGATGAAACCTTCTGATTCCTGCAGGTGATATCAACTGCTGTTGTTCTACAAAAATGTGGACAAACTTTCTGCCTCAATATCTCTGCTTCCTTATGCAATGCCCTTCAGCTGAGACATTTCCTGAGTCATGAATTACTATCTGTAAATGAATAAATGGGAATATGGCTTATTCTCACTGATTTGTCCCTTCAGGAGTCAGATTTTCTTAAAGTAGAAGAAGAGAATAGATACTGCTCTGAAGGCCAGGAGACCAAACGGAAGGCAGAAGAGAAGACAGGGGATTAAGCAATGTACATTTCAAGCACCAAGACACAGGGAAAGAAGTACAGATCATACCTCCATGAGTACTTGAAAGATCACCTAGAAAGAGAAACTCCAAACAAAACATTTTAACACCAGGGAAGAAATGGGAGAAGAGAGATGCAGAATATCAGTGAAGCTGTACTGTGCCATCAATCCCTTTTCACAATGCATTGTTCTATTAAAAAGAAAGACTGGGCAGAATTACCCTGAAGTTATCTATCATAAACAGTTCATACGCTATTAAATGTGCTAGCTGGAATTTAAATTCAAAGCCTACATCTCTTTCACAGTTACTATGGAAGCGCCTACCCTCTGTATATTTCAGATCTACAATCTTAGACTTGGCCTTCTTTGCATACTAGATTATAACAAAATGTTGCCACTTCTTCCTGAAAATATCTCTGAACACTGACCTTTCTCCTCTTCCATACAATGAGAAATCTCATCAAGTGTCCAGATGGGCCCTTCAAAGCTACTGGAAATGGTTCGGTAAGGGCTCTGCTCCTTCTTCTTCATTCTGACCATGTTATAGTTGGGGTGTTTTGGTGGGGGACCAGGAAAAGAGGCTGCCCTGTCCTGTTGCTTTCTTTATTCCTCTTCATCAGGTTCAAACTGTTCTCTGTTGCTAAGACTCTTCATGGCTTCCCTTTGCTCTTGGGGAAAATGGAGTTTCCAATTAAAGTGCCATGCTGCCACCAGTACAACCTCTCAGTGTTCCCTTTCCTGTTGCACACCTGTTACACAGTGGCTGGGAAGAGCCCAAACACAATGTTCCACATACACAATGCCAAGGATGATGGCATCTGAGACAACAGTGGGGATGTAACCCCCTCGTTTCAGCTACTTGATATACACATTCCCTTATCATTTTATATGGCTGCACAGTGCTCAGCTAAGATCGGTCTGCTCCTGATTTTCACATATGGCTATTTTCTCACACTCAGCCAATGACAGTCCAAAGCTTTAGCTATCTGTTGGCTGTCAATAGGCTGGGTGAGGTGGGTTCACAGCTTGTTTCAATCTAACAGACATATACCTATAAAAACACCCCATTACAGAATTGAGGTGACTGACCTTGGCATATGCACAGGACTAAGGCCTTCGTGTGCAGGTTTAATTAAGTTCTCATGCAGACACCTCTCTGTTGAAGATCGAGAAGCCCAAATGACTGATATCATGACCATACTGTACCAATTCCATGGAGTAACAAAGGACTCTAGAGCTAACTACAGCATTTGCCACAAACTGGAAGTGCATGAACAAAAATTAACTCCACATATAAATATTTTTTTGCATTCATATTACAGGCCGTGTCTATTGCTGGGTTATACATCTTCAAACAAAGTGCCCTCGCTGATGGTGGGACCATAATACTCTATAAGATGAGTCACCTGAGAGCTGTTCCATCATGATACAAGCTACTCGTCATGATTTTTAATACATAAATACAACTACTCTAACACTGTCAAAGACTATAAAATGGTTTTGAAAGCAGAAGACCACTGTGAAGAGAGACTACTCACTCTTGTATAGAATAAAGCAAGAAGTTCCTCATTGTTTTGAAACAATACATCCAAAAGTTAACCATAAGTTACTAAATGGAAAGAGGGAAGTAGCTATCATACTTGCATTTATCTTTTCATGATTACTACAAAAAGAGGTATCTAGACACATAGAAGCAGATACAAACCCTCAAGGAATAGGTACCTCTTTGTAGGACTACATAGGGCAGACATACCAGACACAGATAGCTAAGGTTACTCAAAATAGACAAGAGCTAAATATGCAGGCTCTGCTCACTTTCCAAATTTTTTTTTTTTTTTTTTTTTAAATGCTGACCAAGCTCAGCTGGGCAAGACCTGCTTAGTGTAGTCATTTTCACATTCCCACTGAACATATCAGCTCTGACAATATATATTTTTTTAAATCTCAACAGCAGAGCGTACAACATAATTCCCTCTAATGCAGCCAAGGGAAAAATATTTAAACTTGAAAAACCAAAGGTGCGGATCCAGTATGAAATGAAATTGCACCAAATTTTACAATGGTCTGAGGTTCCTGATATTTTTATCTTAACACATCAAGGGTGATAGAAGCTTCTTTTTGCTGTCAAAGTGATCAAAGAGAGGTTGAGAAAGAATCTATAAACAGATGCTGCCCAGTGACAAACCTTAAAGAACAAGACTGTGGGGCCAGATGTTTGAGTGACCTTCGGACTACAGAACATGTTGGCATGGTGTTGATTTAGATAGCTGTTGGCAGGGGCTTTCGATCCAGCAGCTGAAAAAAATCCAAATTATGGAAATATTTTTTCTCATCTTTCCCCTAACTACAAAAACTGAAACTACTGGTCAGTGGGGCTGATGGCTGTCAAAGAAGTTGAATTCACCACACAACCCTGCCAGTAGGTATCACATCAAAAAGGAGTTAGCTGAATGAACAAGAACATCTTCAGGCTGTGCCATTTTGCATCCCCTCAACTTTCAACAGCTGTTTCTTGAGTGAATACAGATGCAAAATAATTATATGAAATGTTTTACATGTTCAATATACTACATAATGTAAATATAGAATCTATGGGTACCTATTGGGCATATAATATAAACCATCATCAGGAAAGGAACATAGAAGTGGCACAGGAAACAGAATGACTAATCAGTATTGGTGACTTTCCTAAATTATATTCCTTATACACTCTATTCATAGAATTAAATGGCATAAAAAAAAAAAAAGGAAAAAAAAAAGATATTTGATCATATGCATATTGTTCATGTCAAACACTAGAAAGACACTGGAAATTATTATTGCAAGAAACATTAGCTGTGCTGCACTTTTCTGGATCTCAGACTCAGCACGCCCTTTCATTTTTTATCACAGCGTGTATTAGGAAATACAAAAACAAACAAAAAAAAAGAGTTCTCAATCCAAAATTCCAGCAGATACTCAAGTATGAACCACGACGCATTACTAGAACAAATGGAGAAAGCAGAAAAAGTCTTGCTTTGTAACATTAAATGTGATTGAAGACTGTACAGTTCTTCTTACGCTTTTAGACATTTTGTCACTTTACCTGGAGAAATATACACTGCTTATTCTGAATTGCTGCTGATGTCCAGCACTTGTCAAAACCGCTATCTGTCAAGCACTTCACAAAGTGTTGCAAAATGACAGATCAGGATGTCTGAATAGATGGAGCCCCAGGAAAAACAGAACAGATAGAAAATTCATGACTCTAAACTACATCAAAGCGACTTCTGTCAACATCATGTCAAAAGAAGGAAAAAAAGAACTGTTCATTTCAGAGGGTTTTTTTCATTATATAAACACTTTTTCACGTATGAGCTAAGTGTAAGGAAA
Organism: Aythya ferina; assembly: GCF_964211825.1. Classification (NCBI taxonomy): domain Eukaryota; kingdom Metazoa; phylum Chordata; class Aves; order Anseriformes; family Anatidae; genus Aythya; species Aythya ferina. Next base: position 124,229,998 of record NC_140297.1, read on the forward strand.
AATTAACTTGGTGTACAGTATGATCATTCAAATGTGCCAAAAATACTCTTTAAATAATCCAGGAATAAGGAAAGTTCTAACAGTAGATACTGTCTGGCAGTTAAAACCAATGACATCCAAAAGAAATGCATGAAGATTCTATCAGCTTAAAATAGGACAAACCATCTGGCTACAAAGAAATAAAAGTACTCCTTTCTGCATGTTTGTTGGGTTTGCAGAATCCTACAACTGGATTAATTTTGTATTTCCTCTCCAATCGGTTTTGATCATCTCTGCTTAGTCTGTCAATTGCACAATACTAATTCAATGGTATATTCCAGGCAGCAGATTTAGTAATATCATGCCATTCCTTTAATATATATTAAAAAAAAAAAAAAAAGAATCAACATCAATATCCTTGGACCTTCCAACACAGATAAATCTTTTAAATAGTTCTTTCAAAGGAGACAGGAAATAAGTGGGTTATGATACATGACTGTATACATTTAAATTCTAAATAATCAAATTTCAAGCAAGGATCACATTCTCTGAATGCTATGACTGGCACAGATCTAGAAGTGCTGGCTGTCTAAGATACTCTAGGCAATTGCCATCAGGACTAAATTCAAAGTTTACTAACACCATGTAGACCTCTAGAAATAAACAGGCTATGTGACCACATACAATGGTTTCCTTGGCTTTTATGACATTGGGAAATACAAAATGCACACAAACTTGGAGAAGGGAAAGCAGTGCTTCATACATAGTCAAGTAAGCATTAGCGAAATATGGTATTTGCATCGAGTTTGGAACTCCAGATTTTGTGCATTTACTGTCTCTTGTGTCGTCTTTGCTTGCTGCTGTTTGGTTCCTGACACTCTTCCACCCACTTTTTAAAAGGGGCTATAAAGCTGCTGCTGCTGTGGGCTGCAGGATGCTGACGGCAGTGACCACTGATCCAGAAACCGGCCCTTGCTCAACTGTGCAAATATGCTCTAATTTTCCTCCGAGAAGCTGCCCGATAACTGGCCAGAAAAGTTTTCTTTAGCTCCAAAACATTTGCAAGACAGAAACAAGCACGAAAAGGAATAATACCTTCTGGTTCAGAGATTAGAAACATGCTTTAGGATGTCCTGTTGAATGTGCAAACATGGCTGGGAATTGCAATCTATTAATGCTGGAGTACAGCGGAAGGCATGCCTGCTTCTTATTGCATGCAGAACTCAATATATCTTGCTTCCTACTTACAAAAAGATGTTTATTACCTGTAACTGTACAGAGGTGTGTGCTTCACAGCAGCCGTGATTGGTAATAAGCCTCCTTTTCTCATTTACATTGATAGCAAGCATTAGTGAAGATATATGCATTTCATTTCATGGTTCAGAAAGAACAAAGTATATGTATATGTGA